>NW_016690185.1:9703673-9841778 GCF_001604755.1 Lepidothrix coronata | reverse complement strand
TTTCTTTCTTTCTTTCTTTCTTTCTTTCTTTCTTTCTTTCTTTCTTTCTTTCTTTCTTTCTTTCTTTCTTTCTTTCTCTTTCTTTTTTTCTTTCTTTCTTTCTTTTTCTTTTTTTTCTTTTTTTTCCTTAGAGTCCACAGACTGACAGCTGGAAATAAAGAATTTACATTACATCTTCCTTTGGAGTCCACACTGGTGCCAGCTAATCTGAATAAGTAAGGGTGGTGAAACTGCAGGCTCCTGTAAATTTGTAAATGAACACTAGATGATGCTATATAACTTTTCAATCTATTATTTTCACACGTAACTGAAAAAAAATTGAATAAAATCAGAAGACAGGACTAGAATTTGGTTTTAATACACTGACAAGTATGCAACGTAAGCCAAACCACAGCACTGAAATAAAAAAATCTACATTCTCAGTCAGCTGTCTCCATCTCAGCTGACAGATGCAAAGAGAGAGTACATGTGATTTTAGGGCTCCTTGTGCCAGACATTGTGGCAATGTGCTACTGAAAGATTTTAAACAAATCTTTAACAGCAACAGTGCTTTCCACTTGCTTTGCCAAAAAAAATTGGCAACAGCCCCCCTGCCCATTGCACTGACTTCAGCTTCTTAATTCACAGGCTTCTTTAAAGCTTTACTCTGTCTGTATTTAGCAGAGATAACAGAATAGGCCTTTTTTACTGGACCAGGTATCAACTTTTTTGCTACAGTCAAGACAATGCCTTAAACTGGCATAAACATCACAGTCTGTATTTGGACTAAGTCAGCTTGATCCAGATGAAACTTGTGCTGCCAGGTAGTGTATTAATACTATTAATTACAACATAATGTCAATAAAACCATTCATTAACATCATTGACATTTTACAGTGAAATGACAGAAGGTGTTTCCACTGCCTAGTCGAGAGACATCAAAATACCTGCTTCATTTTTTTGTTGCTTTATATGTGGGAAAACAGTCATGACTGTCTTTTACAAATGCAAAAAGTGTTGTGGTATTTCACTAATATAATACCTAATCATCATGCTGTTCACTTAATTCTGATCTAAAATCTATTGGACACACCCTGAAATGAAAACAAGGAAGAATAAAGTACAGCAATTCCACTTGTATGCAACTTACCCATGTCTTCTAAGCTGTAATTTCTGACTGTAATAAACTCTGTTCTTGATGCTCATTTTCATCTACTCTCTGTGTTGAAGAAGAAATAACATGAAAATGGATATGAAAAACATAAGACACGGTGTTTGGTTTAGTAGTTCTCCATTGTTGGACTCTCAGCAGGATCTGATTCTGAATCTTGTTGTGGGAGGATTGCATGGCCCTTGCCTGAAGTGCCTCAGAAGTATCATGATCCTGCCTGCAAAGGTGTGTGGCTGGAAAATTAGTGAGTAGAATGCAGAAAAAAAGGAGGTTAAAATTACCCAGCAGGCTTCTGCAAAAATGAGTGGGCTTCAGGGAAATCATTGAGTGGAACCCAGGAAAGTATAATTGAAAAATTCTCTCCAAGGCAACCTCCACTGTAGCAAGGATGTGTGTTCTCAGATAAGACACATCAGAATAGCTGTGAAGGCTGTTGCTGTTTTTGTAGAAGAGAAACCTGTAGTGGTGAGAACATAGTTGAATTTTAGCATACTTGAATTTTAACATTTTCAGAACTAGGGTACAGGGTTTTGTAATGCTCCTCTACAGCCCGAGAACAACTCTGAGCCCTCTCAACTGATTATGATTACAAGCATGATGATAAGAGTGCAACCAGGGAACAGAAGCTGCACTCTTTCATATAAACTAGAGAAGTTCTGACTTAAGAACACTTTCATTCTCAGCAAGACTTTTCTCATACTCTCATCAAGAATATTTTAATATACAACAGAACTTTTGCAATTACTCCCTGTATGCACCTTCAGCTTCATGTGTTAGGAAATGGGCCCCTGCACACAGGCCCGTCATTTTCTGTTTCATTAGTATTACTCCAACAGCAGTACACATCAAACACCTCTGTAGATCTACAGTTGCTCTTCTGAGAGATCAATATTGTCCTTTGTGCATGTGGGGAAAGTTTGATTTTTCTGGTAAGAAGTGAAGGATGGTAGTAGGAAGATTCTTTACTCTGGGAAGTCATACATTTGACAGTTCCTCAATTTCTCATCTTCACAGGAGCACAACAATTTTGGGGTACTACATTATACAGGCAATACACAATGCAAGATCCAATTTAACTGCTTCATTGTAGTTATGAAATTCTCACATATAGCCTAGAAAATGGGGCTGAAAGGCTATAAAAATAAACATAAGCAAATCAGGGTCATACTTTAGAACTCAGATTCCCAATGGCTCACAAAACATTCTGCTGCGAGAGACAATGTCGCCACACCAGTTACTGAAGAAGCCACTTATTCTTGCTGAAAGAGGGATATTCTGGGCTCAATAAAAATTCTCACACGTCTTTTTGTGGGTTTTAATGCTAGTGAAGCCTTCAGCACTGGAGTTTTTGGTACTTCAAGCTACTAAAAGCATGGTAAACAAAAAGAAAGCTGAAATTTTGTTTTAACGCAGTGAGGCAAAAATTATTGATTAATAGAAAGCGCATGCAAATGAAAAGTGGGTAAAAATGCTTTAGCTTTTTTTTTCCCTCAAAAAATTGAACTCAATCATCTCGGGAGAAGGGACTTCCCTGAGTTAGCCTGCTTTTCATATCTCAGTCCAGAATTAGATCTGAAGGATAGGAGAGGAAGAGATGGTGATGAATATTATCACTACTTTAGAAAACTCTGTCTGAAAGTCATAAGGTACATGGCCAGTATCAAACAGAAGATGGGAGTGCACTGCTTGGCTCTGTGCCTGAGCATTGGCAGCCCCCGCTCAGCAGAGAGAGCCTTCCTTTCCAGTAACTACACCATTTCCTCTTGAAAGAAAAGCTTCATTATAAAAGTGAGATGATCTACCTTGCTGCATTAAGTGATTTTTATTTTGCTTAAATTTTTTTTCTGTCATACAAAAATGTTTTACACACAAAGATAGCAAAGACAACTACTGTTTTAATAAAGTCCATTCCTATTACAATTCCTTACTATGTTTCATAGCAGTTCTCAGGTTATATGAAGTATTTCAAGTGAACTGACCATATTTTTTTCTAGTAATGGCAGAAATAAACAGTGATTTGAAAATATATATTTTCTTTATAGCAATTTATTTAGCAAAGCTTCTAAATTAAATCTGTCAATACTCAAATCACAGAGCAATCCTGTGCCAGTTTGCAACAATGAGCAAAACAGCCAAGAAATCCTAATGTTCGGGTATGGTCATTTTGATGACAATATAAGATTTGCTATTGACTTCAGTGGAGCTAAAATTTAGCCGCAGAAGATTTTAGGGAATATCCCTGTAATATGAGAATTTGTTGCTTCCTCCACATGCCTCCTCTACTATTACAAGACGAGTTGGAGCATAGGAAAAGAGGATGAGTTTGGAAAGAGTGTATCGCAGCTCTTTTGAGCAAGCATAGGTTTACAACAGGGTAAGTTTGTGTGCTTTCCTTGGACTTCCTCCCTCAATAATGAATGAAACCTGTGGGGCATCCTCTCCTGTATATATTTCATTAATAACTGTTTAGTTAGGCCGAACAGAAACTTTTGGATTTATTGCTGACTGCTGGGATATGTACCAAATTAACCCCACATTCAGGCTCAGAGAAGAGGGAGAAAGACTCACTCTGCACCACCCTTTTCAACCCAAAGAAATTATCTTAAGCTTAAGGGTCAATTTTACTAAAATTTTGGTCTCTTGCACCTCACATCAAAAAAAGATTATCTCAGATCTGTCCTGCAATGTTCTGGTTCTCCATGGGCAGCAGTATGAGCTGTCCAGGGTTTACATTTTGCTATGGCAGTGTGACCCAAAGCCTTTTTGCAGGACTCTGATGTCAGTGGTCCTGTCCATATTGCACAAAGCTTGACTGTTATGTTGTTTGTTATAGAATTACACCAGGATAGATGTGCTGTGCTGAATAACATTACTCCATTGGGACTCCAAACAAGATCAGGCTATCAGCATTTTGTCACTGCCATGCTTTCTGTGAGATGCAAAGAATGCAGGAGGGGATTAGGGGAGCCCAGCATCTCCCTGAAGCTTGCCCTGCAGGAATGAGGTCTCTCCTATTTCCATTCCCTGACACTCTGACACTACCATAAGGGATACAGAGGTAACAAACCAATGCTGATTTCCCAGGTGCCTCCTTGGAAATACTCCTTCCTTGCCTCCACCTCCTCCCCCTCCCCTTCACCAGCTCCATGGCACTGAAGAAGGGCTGCTTGATGGGGTGACGTTCAGGTAAAGTCACCATAGAAACAGAGGCTCTGGCCTCATTCACACAGTGAGCTGCTCTCCTGCAGCCCGGAGAGAGCACAGAAGCTATTGTAGGTATAGTCAGAGCTGATCAACACTGTCTGTCATTTAAAGACATGTAAAACAATATCAGCATATGCTGATATTGGGATGAGATCTGGGGCAAATAATTTTCTCATTTGTTCATTAAATATGTGGTCCCTGAATCAAAAGCCATGCAATGAAGCTGTTAAATGTACTGCTCAATACAACTACAGAGCTTCTCCTGTGCACATGTACCAGCTGAAAAACCTGATATCCTGATTCTCTTATTTTGATGTGTGCCAGAGTCCTCTAATTTCTCCAAAAGCACTAAGGTACTATGTAAAAAGCTTGGATAAGATCCAGAATGTAGATAACAGCATAACAGGCTTGATAAAAAGCCCAGCAAGTTGTTGAACAAAGGATCTGATTCACTGTTGATTTATTAATTTTCAGCTTGCCTAAATACAGTGATTTTTCCATAACATTTGCAGGTGTAAATTAACAAATAAAATGTCAAATCATCATATTCAAAATCCATTAAAACATAGAAATGAAAAAACTTATTTTCAGAATTGCTTACATTGAGGTCTCACAGGCATTTAGGAGAAAAAAGAACAGAGATAAATCTGACAATATTTTCAGAAGTTCCTAGTCCAAGAGTTATCTCCGAAAATCACATTAAACTCACAAATGATCTGTACAAAAATGCGCTGATCCTGAAATGCAAGTAATAGAGAATAATTAACAGAGAGAGCAAAGAAAAAACAAAAAGAGAGATTATCCATAAGAGGACAACAAGGCAGAGAGTAATCCAGGAGGTATCACAGGTGGAAAGGCAACTAATTGTCTAAAATCAGCTAAAAAAATACTGTTTATTCACCTGTTTCCTCATTCCGTCCCTGCCTTTCCTAAGTTTCTTAGCCATCAAAGGGAACTGGGCATTCTAGCGCCTTTAAAGTTGTGCAGCTTTGTTTTACATTTGCCTGACTAATGCAATGGCCAGCTACTGGGCTGTAACAGTTTAATGAAGAAAAATCACCAACTGTGGAGACCCCTGGAAAGTACTGTACTTTGTTAGTCACCAGATGTACAATACTGGGATGGCCCTGCTCTCCCATTCTCTTTAGGCACAGAGGAAGGAGTCTGTAACCCCTCTAGGATGCTAGAACCTCTGTTTGCACTTACTTTAAACTGTGGTGGAGCACCATGGGGTAATAAACTCTGCAGCCTGCTTGAGAAAGACACAATGAGGACTTTAAAGACTAATGTGAGCAATAAAACCTTCATACTGATCATGAGCCACTGCTCAGTGTGACACACATGTTGTGGCACAGCCTCCTGTCAGGAGGAAGCAGGCAGACCACAGGGTACAGCCTGCTCATGACTAATTTCTTTTAAGACCATCCATTCACCTGCTATTATTGTGCTTTATATTTGAAATCTGTTCCTGGAAAAGACTGTTTGAACATATTGGTACTGTGTTAGTGTCCAAACAGGAGTATTGTTTTTGTTTAGCAGCCAGTGAGCATGTTATATAAAATGCAATGAGACAGGGTACAAGACTGATTAATCTAGAGAAATTCCATATTTTGACTTTCATTCCCACAGTCTTAGCTACAAAATTTTTTGTACTGCTCCTCTCCCATTAGCCTCATTAAGTAATCAGTGAGCTTTAGATGTTAATGCAATATATAGACTATGCAGATATATGTATCCATGATAGGATTTATGCAAGTTTGGTGTAATCTTATACTCTGAATATGTGAAAGTAAAGTGGCAGCAAACAAAGTTAGACTTTTTTCAGTGTCTTAAGTTCCAAATTAGTGCAGTTTTTTTTTTGATCATGCACTTGCCTATTTCAGGGCATGTTCAGTTTTGACACTATCTCTGAACCATAGGTACAATTGATTGCTGAAGGAATAAAGACTAGGACTTGAAAACTTCCTGAAGCCTTCAGAAAGACTGAATGTAATGTATGATATAAAAAATAGAACCAAGCCTTTATTTTATAAGAATTTAGTTATTATAAGCAACAGACCCAATTTCACCTAGTTTTATTCTCCATTGATGGAGCCAAAGATTTCTCTAATTTTCCTTACAATTTCAATTTTTGTGCCTTCTCACAAGCCTGTGAAGCTGAGAAACCAGTCAGGTGTTTGAATGCAAGGGTTAAACCAAGACAAGTATGACACAATGCATGCCATACAGATTTCCTGAACCAGGATATAGGAGATCCCTCACAGATATGAAGGCTGAAGATGTTTCCTTTACACAGCAGTGAAAAGCAGCATGACCTACTTCTCCCATTGGGATGAATTGCCAGGAAGGATGCAGATGGTATTTCTGTACCTTTGATGGGGCATCCTGTCCCCTTGGTAGGGTCTGTGGATGAACAGAAGGTGCAGCCTCAGTGTGCCATGCTGTAGCTGTCTCTGGCTGAGAAGCAACCGCCAAAGAGGAGGAGGAGGAAAAAGGAGGGAGACATGACAGTCAGACCACCATGATTTTAACATGTATGCTAAACTGCCTCTTTTAACAAATTATTTGGTGCTGTTATTTCTATTCTACTAAGTTGTATGAACTTAAAATATTTAGGTTTTAGCTTTGCTGTTTCACCCAAATATTATTCCTATCTAACATAAAGGTTTCTTCTTTTTGAAATATGATGATTTGGTGCTGTGCAATTCTGCTATGCAGTTGTGGTAGGCTGACCTTGGCTGGACGCCAGGTGCCCACCCAACTGCTCTATCACTCCCATTTCCAGCTGGACAGGGTAGAGAGTAAGGTGGAAAAACCACTTGTGGGTTGGGATAAGGCAGTTTATTTAAAGCAAAAAGTAAAGTGGAAGCTTGTGCGTGCAAAAAGTGAAGCAAAAGATAGTAGGGTTTATTCTCTACTTCCCATTAGCAGTGATGGTCGGCCAACTTCCGAGAAGCAGGGCTTCAGTACACATGATGGTTCCTCAGCAGGCAGCCATTGGAGATAATGAATGTCTGCCTTCCTGCTCCTTGCCTTAGCTCTTATATCTGAGCTGACATCATATGGTCTGGAATATCCTTTGGTTAGTTTGGGTCAGCTGGCCTACTTGAGTCCCCTCCCAGGATCTTGCCCTCAACTAAGGAAGGAATGTTACAGTGCTGGTGCTGTGTTCAGCAGTAGCCAAAACACTGGTGTGTTACCAACACCCTTCTAGCTACCAGTGCAAAGCACAGCACTGTGAGGGCTACTGTGGGAAAATGAACTTCAGCTTAGCCAAACCCAATACAGCAGTACATCTGGAAAGCTTTTCCATTTCCAAGTAAATAAGAAAAGAGAACACTCGTAAAGTATTCATTGTTTATTTTTGAATTACTGCTTGGCACACTTAGTCAACATATTAGAAACTGGTGAGTTAAAAGTCCCAAACTTTCCCTTTTTTTTTTTTTTTTTTTAATGGACAGAGAAAATGGGCTCCGGTCTGGTGTATAATTAGTCGTGTCCAGCACATCTTCTTGGGCAGGGAGATAAACTGTAGCCTCTGCCAGCTGGGACAGTGCCAGTACCATGAACTAGCACAGCATGCTCCAGAAGCTTCTCCTTCTGCCCCAGCATAAATCAGCATATTCCCAAGAGGGCAGAGGAGGTGAGTAAGCAAGTGGTAAAAGCACAGCAATTTTGAGCCACGCAGGCATTCTCCTGGAAAAAGATCCTCTCCAACCTGCTTCTGAAATCTGTTATTAAACTATTCTCTACTGAAAGCCAGGAGGTCATGCTTCGGTCATACCTTTAGGGTGTTACGTAAAGGGATTCTCTTCTTAACTTAGGAAAAGAGACCTATATGACAAACTGAAACTCTGCTTGGAAGAGAAATTCTTCCTCTCCTTTCTCTTCCTCTACTTCTGAGTCTGGTGTTCTTTCATCTCTTGCACAACTGCATACAACTAAATGCAGTTGTAGACTGAACAAAAAAATATGACTCTACATAAGCACGTGATAATGGGGATTAGAAAACAAGGTATTCATAGCTTTAAATCAAGTCAAAATGCTTTTAGATACTGAAGACAAAAAAGTAATGAAAAAGTCATAGGTATGCTCTATCAGGGTGCAGTAGGTTGCCAGTGCTCTGCATGACAAGAAATCTATGGAGGAGGAATGAAAAAGAAATGAAGAAAATAAAAGAAGGTGGAAAAGAGAGAGGGGCAAAGCTAGAGGGTGATGCTAACAGGATAAGAGTTCTCGTACAAAGCCAGATCAAGGACTTTTTAGCTTACTGGTAGGTATCTGACTGTGGTCAATAGTGGATGCTGGAAGAGAACACAAAACCACATACTAATATCTCTCCCAGACAATCTCCCAGATCAAAGAAATAGTCAGTGGAGAGGTGTTTCTTGAGCACGTTTGCCCTTTGTTGTGTCCAGCTGATTTTTCTTCAATCATTTTTTAAACCCACATAGACCCTTATATTCACAACACCGTGTGTCAGGGAGTTGAATAGCTTAACCACAAGGACTGTTCTCTAGTTTTTTGGAATCCATCACCTGCTTGTTTCTTTCATTGACATTTGCATCTTTGCACTACTTGTGTGGGAAGAGACTGTGAGTGACAGTGAACATTTTACCGCTGTATATCTTCCTTACAAAAGATTGTAGGGACCTACATCATATTTCTCCTCTGTCACCCCATTTCAGTCTGAAGACTCCTACCATACCTAGCCGTTCCTCAAGCACACACACTTCACACCCTGGCCACCCTTCTCTGTACCTAACTCTCTTCCACCATGCCTGGTTTGAGATGGGGGACCAAAACTGCTCTTGGTAATCAAAATCTCTCTACCATGGAATTGTACTGGACCAATAATTATATTTTGTGATTTGTTCTCTACTTCTCCCTAATTTGAATATTTTATTTCTGTTGTTTTGTCTGACACTTGAGCCAGTGTATTTATACAACTGTTTAGCATCATGGCAGTTCTTCACTTCTGAATGACAATAGTCAGCTGAAAGCATCCTGTTTCCTATGTGAAGTTAAGATCTTTCTGTGCATTATTTCAATTCACAGGTTTTAGAGACTCTACAACAAAATCTGTTCATAAAGGGAATTTTTACTATATTAACTTTATGTATAGATCTCTTCATACTGTACTTATTCAAGGGTAGGTATAATTATTGTATCTTTTATATCATGACCTGCTAGTGACAGAAAATGCCCACAGAGATCTAGCAGAGAATTTCCTAATGGAAATACAGCTTATATTAGAAAAAGAGTGCTTTAGCTTGGGTAGATTATACTCATTTCGCCCAGAAGAGTAAATTATATGAGTAGAATATTTTTGTGCCCATGTCAATTTTTATAATTGCGTCAGCACTGAAGTTTAGTCAGAATGGAAATTTTGAGAATAAAATCAACAGTCCCAAATGACATTGAGAGATGGGCAATGTTTTCTTCCATAAGACTGATCTTTGCCATCAGACATATGGCCTGAAAATGTGGGTGAAGATAATCTGATGACCTGATTTTCATTTGGACACTACTATGAGAAAATAAGAATCTGTATCTTTGCAAAATAATGATAAAACCTATTATAGGTGGTATGTCATCACATCCCATATTTTTTTTCTGTGGAAAGTTCATCCAGAGATCTCATCCACCAAGTGAGCAGAAAGGATGCTAATTGCTGTCCAGTGCTTAAATGGACTGTTGTGTTTGTCTTTCTGGAAGATACTGTGTAGATGAAATGTTATGGTTTTGTCATGACCTGTTTGCTTCTATTCCATATATTCACTGAGACCAGGAGCTTAGATGTTCTAGCAGAATCTAACCAGTGCTTTCACAGGAAAGTTTTTCAACTCCAACTCCAGAAATATTTTTTATTTTCATCCCTCATGTTTCCAACCAGTTATTCTGTTTAATTGGTATGATTGCAGTTGTTATTTATGAGTTTCAAAGGCTTAAAAATCATTAAATATTATGAATTCAAAAAGTAGCTTTTCATCATCCTAATGATTTTCTTCTTCAGCATAAATGTTCCATTTCCTATTTTCTGATTGCCCTCAACTCATCACATCTATATATATCTCCTGTTCACACAGTCCCTGGGCTCAAGGTTGAAGGACATGCACCTGCATGGGGGGAAGACCTTTGAGCAGGACGTTGAGTCCTGCTTGGCATATCAGAAGAGGTGGAGAGGACTGTGGGGGAGGGGAAGCTGGAAAGGGGGCAGCTGGTCTCTCCCGAGCTTGCCCTCCCCCAAGGACCGCACAAGACCATCAGAGATAAGCATATATGTACATACAATAAATAAACCCATGCATATATACGTATATTTTATACGTGTATTTGTGTGCGTGTATGCACACACATTTATGTATATACATATGTACGGCGTACATTTAGTTTGTATATAGACATATGCATGTACGTATATGCTGGTATACCTATAGGCACGAAATCCTCGGTTAATTATCCTTCGGGAGGAGTTTCCAGCCCGGAAACCCAGTCTCCTCCCGGCTGGAGCGAAGTGCCCTCCGCCTCTCCCGCCTCGAACGCGCTGAGGCAGAGGCAGAGCCCAGGAGCTCCCCCGGACTTGCCAGCTGCTGCAGGAGGAGTGAGAAGGACCCCACCTCGAGTACTGCTCCCCCCGAGACTATTCTTGCCCGATGTTCACACAGATACGCAGACACAGGTGGGTCCGGGACACTCCCACGCACAGCCATCAGATGGCAAGGGACCCTCCTCGGAGGGTAGGGAGGGAAGGGGAAGGAAAGCAAGCCTTTTCTCTGCTTCTATTTGTTTGTAACTGGGAAAGACTTCAATCGTAAAATCTTAAGAGCCCTCTGAGGTGCTTCAGAGCAAAGGTAAATTCACCTCATGACAGAACAGAAAGGTAATACAGAATGGCCACCTCTGGGGTTTGCCCGCGACACGAGTAAAGTGTCAGTGGCCCGTTAGTTCCCTGTGTTCAGGCGGATAAATAACCCCGGAGATAAATGATCTCCACCAACTCTGAGAGGGGGCTGCCTTTGTCTCTACCCCTCCCGGCAGAAGCGGGCTCTTGCCGGAGGGGCGCAGAAGAGGGCGGCGAACAAAGGAAAGAAAGCCCTGTCACCGTCCTGCTGTCGGTACAGAAGACGCAAGGCATCCCTGCTCGGCCCGAGCAGGCTCCCCTGAAGGGGACACTAAATAATTGATCAGAATCGATTGCCTGCATGCATTGGAAAGGGAAAGAGGGCGCATCCCTTGCGTGCAACCAGCTCCTTCCCCCATTTGCGCTGTAATCCTATTCCACCATGTGCGGATAGATGAGGGGACGTTAACTCAGCCTTCAGGCCTGGGCGGGGTTCTCGCCGTTTAATCTCTTCCTTTCTCTTCTCTTCGCTGCTTTCCTCCCTGCCCTCCCCCTTTCCGTCTCCCAGGCCCAGTGAGGTCAGCTCATTTTCCTGAGAGGCTCTGGCAGCGGCGCGTACCTCGTGTGCGGTGCCCAGCTCTCCGTGCATGCATTTCGCCAGCCGGGCAGCAAACGAAGTGGTGGTGAGTAATGCGGATGCTTTAGATCCAAGCCTTTTTTTCTCCCTCTTTTTTTTTTTTTCCCCCGCTCCAAAAAGGGAATGTTACTCGGGATCCAGATGCAACAAACCCAGGTATGAGGGGGGACCCTCGAAAATCCCCCCGAGCCTCTAAACCGGGACAAAAGGCAGAAGCGCTCCCAAAACTCAAGCTGGGTTTGCAAATTCTCGGAGAGGCAGAGGCGGGCCCCCGGCGGGGCGAAAGGGCCGGAGCCGGGGGGGTTACCCTGCCCGAAGCCCCGGGCAGGAGAGAGCCCCGCTCCGGCGCGTAGAGCCACCGGACTGCTCCCTTTTGTTGCTGCCATTTATTTACCCGTTTTTCCGCCTGGACAAGAAAACCTGCGGAGACGCCGCGGGCCGGCTCCACGTGGGTTTGCCTCTGGGGAGAAGGTTGTGCCGCGGAGTTTTGTGAGGACGGAGATTTCGGACTTGAGCTCAAATGGGCTTTCGTTGTGCCAGTTAAAAAAAAAATGTATATGTTTATATTTATCTAAAATCAGCCAACTTAACCGTAGGCGGTAGCCGATCCTGGAATTCGGGGCATGCAGGGTGCTGGCTGTGTTCTGGCAGGTCGCGGCTGATGACTTAGTTGCAGTGAAAGTTCCCGAAAAGATTCAGACATAGCATAGGGTTCCCGATTATTAATTTTAATTTAATTTTATACATTTCATACCTATATAGCTCCAAACAACTGTAGTGTGGGAATTCTGTTTGTGTTGGTTAAATAGAAATGCAAAGCAAATCTTTTATAAAGTGTTGTGATACAAGTTTTGGTAGGTAGGTCTACACTCCCATGCGCCTTTTTTACTAATTAATGCCTGGGAAGTTTCTGCCTAATTGTGTCATTCTGAGAATTAATTTCCAGATATATATCAGGTTGATAATGACAGTGCATTTGAGAGGAAATGCTGTGCTCCTGCCAGTGAGAGCAGAGCAAACAGAGCCTCATTGTCTAGTATGTTCCAGGGAGTAAACCAATTGTCAGGGTACGGTATAGTGTCTACATTGACTTTGCCCAGTTGTGCTTCTTTCTTTATTCCCTGTTTTAGCAGGGAACGTTTAAGCCATGTTCTGGGAGGGAAGTGGTTGGCCGTGTTAGGAATGCTGTCATTTTTGCTGTTGCCCACGTTTTCCCTTTAAGGACAGTTGAATAAAGGCTGTGTGAAAGCAGTTTATGGATCATAGCCATTTTTTTAAGAATATATTGAGTGACATTAACAGCATGATATGGCTTTTAACAGCCCTTTTTCATAATATGTTGCAGCCATCAAAACTCTGGTTGTTTCACTGTATGGGAAAATTGCCAAGTGAGCACCCTTCAGAGAATACCACATGACATTTTGTTCTGGATAAAGCTGTATTCCTTGCTTTGGTTTGAAAATCTGCTGAGTGATTATACCTCAGTCCTGTGTAACCTACTGATATGCATAACCAATAATAAACATGAAACAGTGCATCTGGGTAACAGACTGGGACAAATTTGTGTTTAGAAGCTGATTGAAGAACCACTTTCCTTTATGACCCTCGACTGCCAAGTCACCTTGCCCTGGAAGAGTCCTTGTCAATGCTGAAGGAAAATCTGTACTTGCTTTCATGTGTGCAGCCCTTTGTAGAGCAGCCTGTCCTCACTTGGCTATGACAGACACCCGGGAGAAGCCTTTGACCAGGCAGACAGGTGCATTAGCAACGCAGGCTTGGTGTTGAGGACGAGGGAGAGAGAAGTTTGTGTGTGAAAGGAAATTCATCCTTAACGTGGTGGCCCTTCGGGGGAAGGTTCGGCATGGGGGTTGGGGAAACGCCCCGAGGTGCAGGCGGAGTGGGAACAGGTCTCAGCCTCAGCCGAGCCCTATGCACCCCTTCCGAGAGCCGCTCCCTTTGGCGCTGGGCTGCAGCCTCGGCTGGCGCTTCCCCGGCCGCCGCTCGGCCCGCAGGTGGGCGCGGGGCAGGGCTGGGGGACGGCAGGGACCGGGCTCGCTGGCCGCCGCCGTTGCCAGGGAGCCCGTCTCCTTGTCCTCCCCGTCCCCACCCCGACCGCCTTCTCCGGTTCTCCTCCCCCAGCTGTCGGGGCGGCGGCGGAGGAGGAGGCGGAGGACAGCACGGATGATGGACGCGTCCCCGAGATAGCCGCCGCCATGAGCCAGCCGCCTGCAGGGGGCGCCGCCGCCGAGCCGCGCCTGCATCCCGAGGGCAGCAGCGGCAGGAAGCAGCCGCGAGCATCCTCGCCGGCCCGGGCCCGCGACACCGCCCCGCGCCCGCCGTCGGCCGCCGCCGCCTCCCGTGCCCCGCCCGCCGCCGCGGCCCCCCCCGCCAAAACCGCCTCTCCGCGGCCGCTACAGGGCCAGGCCCCCCGAGCCGCCCGCGGTCGTGCCGCCGACAGACCGCCGCGGGGAGCTGTCCAGCCCGGCGCCGGTGCTGAACCCCCTCCCGCCGCCGCCGCCGGGAGAGGAGCCGCCGCCGAGGAGCCGCTGCCTCCGCCCGGCGCCGCCGAGGAGGCGCCCCCTGCAGGGGCCGGCGGGGGCGAGCGGGAGGGGGCGGCGGCGCCGCCGCCCAAGCAGTGGCGGGGGAAAGCGGGGCGGTCCCCGCTGAAGGGCGCGGGGGAGGCGGCCCCGGCGCCTCCATCTTCCTCGGGTGCGGGGAAGGGCCGCGGTGCGGCGGCGGGCGGCGGCGGGTACTGGAAGGAGGGATGCCTGCAAAGTGAGCTCATCCAGTTCCACCTCAGGAAAGGGCTGGCGGCGGCCGCCCAGATGCAAACCAAGGTCAGCAATCACAGCAGCAGCAGCGGCAGTGCTTCCTCCGCCGCCTCCGCGGCCGCCGCCCCAGCCGAGCCTCCCCCGGCCGCCTCCGCCTCCTCGCCCGCTGCCATGGCGGCGGCCGGGGCGGAGGGGCTGCGACAGGGTGAGGCGGGAGGCGACGGCAGGAGCGGCGGCCCCGAAGGCGCCCTGAGCCCGCAGCTGCAGGAGGAGATGCAGGAAGAGATGGAGAAGCTGCGGGAGGAGAACGAGAGCCTCAAGGTGAGTGGCCGGGGCGGTGGCGGGGGTGGGGGAGAACCGGGGCCGGGCGGGGGTCAGGCCACCTCCCCACCCCCGCGCCGGGAGGGGCTTTCCCGGCCGCCTTCTCCCCCGGCAGGAACGCTGGAGGCAGCGTTAAGATGGCTCTGTTGTGGGGGATGTGGGCACTGTCGCTTCCCTGCTTCGTTGCGGTGCTTTTAATGAGCTCGGTTGTATTTACCTGCGGTCCCTGCGGGGCGGAGCTCTGTGTTGGCTTCCTTCTCTTGTACGTGCTGACATTTGTGCTTTTGACCCACCTGTTGCGTCCCCGTCCCTTTCTCGCCCTGGTACCAGAATGAGATAGATGAGCTGAGAACAGAGATGGACGAGATGAGGGACAGTTTCTTTGAGGAGGATGCTTGTCAGCTTCAAGAAATGCGCCACGAACTGGAGCGAGCCAACAAGAACTGCCGGATCCTTCAGTACCGGCTGCGCAAGGCTGAGCGCAAGAGGCTTCGCTATGCCCAGACCGGCGAGATTGACAACGAGCTCATACGCAGCATGGAGCAGGACCTCAAGGTACAGACGTGAGCAGGTGTCGAAGGGAGGGAGCGCCTCAGACGGAGACAAAACTGTGCTCTCAGTCCTCATGAGTCAGGCATTTCCATCCATTTCACTGTGCACACAGTGCACCTCATAGAATAGCAATGGCCGAGCTATCCTTGGTAATAGAAGCCCTTCCAGTATGGAGATAGGCTATTTTCAGCTTTAGTCCAACCGTTTTTTGTGAAGATAATGTGCAAGAAATTATTCTAATGCAATTTAGGAACTAAAAGTTTTGGACTCTTTATGCTGAACGCAAAACATACCTTTCCACTGCGAAATGAAACCAAACTCACTGAATAGCTCCGTTGACTTTGAGGGGATTTTGTTACTCTTTAGTAAAAGATTTCAAGGGATTGAATACTTGCAGAGTCACAACATGAAACATTGACACTGTTGCTGTCAGTAAAAAACTGCTGTTACGTTCAGCAAATCCAGGATTTTCCACATCCACCTGAAACCTTAGACAAAACCCATCAGATTTCAATGTGTAATCAACTGCATTTCATCCATAAAGTCTGAATGAACCACAACCCATTGTTGAGGATAAGTTTCAGTCCTTGTTTAAAGATTGTCATTGGTAAAATAGCCATCATCTCCAGTCTAAATTGGTCCAATTACAGGGGAAAAAAAAGCTTTCTTGAGGTAGTTGCAAGTTTAATTTCTGCTTCCATCCACTAGACTTTGAAAGGCGCCTGCTAAACCAGGACTTGTAAATTTTTTCAGTTGACTGGTCTCCCACCTTTTCTCATGGAAGTGTAGACCTCTGTATAGCAAATGCGAGCTTACTGGCTGCACTTCTGCCCAGGATTCTAGTTACCTGTGGTGCATTGGATTCTGTGAACTGCAGTTGATAATGCAAATTTAATACATGATTTGGAGTAAGGTAAATTTTAAACTTCTTTCTGATTGGTATAGCGGATTTAGAGTATGTTATTCCCAGGCCTGGTTTGGATCATCTTTTCTGAAAGTTTTCCATCTTGTCATCATTCTTATTAAAATTTCTATTTGATATTCCTTTTCTGTGCATAATCAAACACCATGTTTTCTGTTGTGGCTGTGACAGTTCTAAAAATACGACTGCCCACATTGCTCTTAACAAAATAGTGTTCCTGACCAGAAGTGAAAACATGCCTTTGTCATGGGGATTTCTGTTCAAAACAAGGGATGTTTTGCACACTCAGAAAGATGCTTAGGTGCTTAGTTGAGATATGCACCTTTGCAGGCAGAATTTGAATGTGAGCCTTTGTGTTCCGAGTGAATATTGTGATTCCAGCTTATAGAGTTGGCTTCTTTGTTGGCTCAATGTTACTTTGTATTAGCAAGTCATACACATGCAGGCGAGCCAGGGAAGTGGTGAGAATACCTCTGCTGAGGTTCTTGCCTGCCAATATAGGAGATAGCAGCTAAGGCCTTAGGTTGAGCTGGATAAAGGGCTCACTTTAATTAGCATTTTTCCCATGTTTTTATATAACTATATGACTGACTCTTTGGGAAGGAATAGTGTTTTTGCAGAGTGTTCCCAAGGATCCTGAATGTGTTCTGCTTTGGAGTAGGGATGAATGCCAGATTGTTGCCTAATAGAATTCTATGTGCTGGCTAACCATAATAACAATTCCTGTGTAGGTATCTGTAGCGTTCCCAACTCCTCTTCTGAAGAATGACTATCCAAAATAACATTCTTCTTTTTGCATGGACAATATATTAGAGAACTTGATCCTTCATAGATATAGTCTTGCATGTAGCTGTATTAAAATGTATCTTGCATAAGTGAGTCCCATTTCCCATGTAGCCTAGGATGGTCTGTAGGATTTCCCTGCATTAATAGCTACTCCATCACATTTTGTGTCAAAACATTTGCTACCAGTAATGATATTTTAATTCAATTTTATTTACCTATCCAGGCTGTATCTATGGACTGAAGACAGATTCTGATAGGATGCTGTTTAAAATATCCCCCATGATTTTCCGTTTACTTTGATTGGACAACCAGATGAGCAGTTTAACACTAAGTGTAGGAAAAGACATCAATCTAAAGCCCTGGGGTGTGATTCTCAGCTCATTCTGTAGTCTCTTTGGAGTATGGCTATAATTGAAGTTCCCCTCCACTCATGCTCTCTGTTGGGCATTATGTGTCTTGAGTGCATGTGCAGTGGGGGAGGTTGGTGTTGTATCTGTAATTCACACACACTGGGTTTCTTGTCAGGGGAGGCTGAGTCACTAACTGCTACTGTTTTCTGGTTGGATTCTTCTAGGTTGATTCTTCTAGACTGCTTGCTTACAATTATTATTTTTCTTTAGTGTTTTAGCATGTCAAAGAAGTCTCTGACATACTAACACAAAGATCATTCTAGTCAAAGCCATGAAGGATAGCTCACTGAGCTCCCCTAGCTAATGCTAAGTAGGATTAATTATGCTTTCCCATGTTCTAAAAAAAGCAGAAAATTAGACTTTTCAAATCATGTGTCTATGTGTCTAAATCACCACCATAACAGTGATTAGTGTATATTTAAATATTTTTGGTGTGTGATTATAGTTTCTGGTGGTTCTACAAAATGCAGTGCAAGTGCCTTGGAGGGCAAGATTCTCATTACTTTCTATGAAGAAGAGGAGTCAGATCTTGTCATATGCCTTTTAACTCTATTCCTGTGAAAATGCATTAAAAAAAAACCCTTAGTGTTCTTTTCCATTGAAAATATTGGACATCATTTGGGTGAACACAAGGTCAGTAAAATATTGTTTGTTCTTATTTTAATCTTAAAATGAATTAATTGTAGTGAATATTTAGATTAATTGTCCATGAAGGAGAGAGAAACTAGCAGAGTAGAAATAAACACGTGTCCATTTGTGGTTCTATACAAAGCACAGTTAGGGAAGGCCTGGAGAAGATGGACCCTGCTTTTTGATGCTGTTGCATGTCAAGTATTTGAAGAGCATATGCTTTGGTGCATTGAAAAACATGAACTAGCTGTGGTTCAGAGAAGATAGGTGATGCACTGTCTCCAGGAATATTGAAGGTCCTGTTTAACTGTGGATGTAACAGAACCTCAGAAGGAGTTGAGGTTTAGTGTCTAATGTGATTTCCAGAGAAGTCCATAGAAACAATGTACCATCTTTTGGAAGGAATTGCCTTGAATTTGGAATAATTTAGAATTCTGTCTGTGAATGCACTTGTCTACATGGGTCCTTACATACCACTTTCATCAAAACATCCAGAATTAGCTTCTAAATGGTTGCTTAGGCACTAAGCACTGCAGCAGTAATTTATTTTTTAACCTTTCTTTTGATATACCATTTCACTTAGGTTGCAAAAGATGTATCAGTGAGACTTCATCATGAGTTAGAAAACGTGGAAGAAAAACGTACTATAACAGAAGACGAAAATGAAAAATTAAGACAGCAGCTTATAGAAGTTGAAATTGCCAAACAAGCACTACAGAATGAACTGGAAAAAATGAAAGAGGTTAGTGTTGCTATTTACTTCTATAGCAATTATTTGAAGGTCTCAAATTCTTATTACTGAACTGTTTTTCTTCTCTAACTTGTTTTGGGGTCAAAAAATATGGCAGGCAAAAGTTGAAAGTTGCAAAGAGTGCTGAAGTACAACGTGGTGATTGGGAAGCTAAATACAAACTAAAATATTCTATGTTTTCTAGGCAAAACAGAAACCAAGTTGTGGCTTTGTTTTTCCTCTACAAGGAGGGAAATGTGACACTGATGGTAACAAGAGTTCAGAGGCTTTGATACATTGTACCTATGTAAAGATTCATGCAGGAAGAGTGCTGAAGTGTGTTAAAAGGCATCTATATTTACAGTTGAAGGTCCCCACATGTTTTTACAAAGACCGATAGTTTTTCCCTTGCTAATTCCTAACAGGGCCTAGCAGGCACCGAGACTGGGGATCTATCCACCTCCCCATCTTGTTCAGTCATGCTCTTTGGAGTTATCTGGAAGTGAGAGACTCTACCTGGTCTTTCAATCTAAGCACAGTTTTACATTGTATCTAATTAATCTTCAAAATTACTCAATTTACCATTATATAAATGCAAGATACCGTGCCATTAAGTAAGCAGAAAATTGCATTACAGCAGTAATAGCTAGGCCAACAGAGATAACAAAGCAGGCAGTAAGAGGAGAACCTGTTGATTAAGAATGAATTCTCAGAACAGCTTTTAGCAACAGCTCTCCAGTTCAATGTTTAAAAATCAATGAATGCCACAGATTTTCACTTTTAGGAATATAGGCCAGTAGGAATGTCAGGGTCTTCTTTGATCTTTTATGAAGCAAAAGAGATGTATTTCAGTTGTTAAGAACAACAGGAAATTTTTAGTTGCATGATAAGTTAGGGTATTTTTAGGAACTGCAAGTGCTGCCTTTAAGTGATGTAGTATTAAAAATATTCATATGTTTTCTTTACAGGAACCGAATTTCAAGCATGTTAGTAGATGATTAACAGGTGGTTTGCTCCACCTTCTGCTGCTATCCCAGATAATTGCAGATTTAAAAGGGCATGAAATCTGAGCCTTATTCAGCTTTCCTCTCATTTTCCTGAGACTTTCTTCCTCTGTTTTCACTCTGGTTTCTGCCATCAAAACCAACTTGGTTTCCTGGACCATTTTCTTTGTGAGAGCATGATCTTTCTGCAATTATCCTTGCAGCTTGTGCTTTAAGATTGATTTTGCTCAGAATTTTTCATTATTCTTGTCCATTCAGACTCTACTTTCTTGTAGATCCTCATCTTTGGACCCTCTTGCGCTCTACTAGGTTGTACTGCTGTAAGCTTCTTTTGCCTTGCTTCTTCTTACACATCCTCAGATTATAATGAAGTTTAATGCAATTTAATAGCTCATGTTCTTTGATATTAACCAATAAATAGGCTTCTTTATCCCTGTCATCACTAGTCACTTTCTCCTTATCCTGATTCTTCCCTCTGGCCCACTGTGTGGAACTATGGTTCTGTTGCTCTCATACTGTTTCCAGTTCTTTCTCTGGCTTAGGTGTTTACCCTTTCTGTTTTGCAGTTGGTATCAATGAAAGGATAGTGGAGACTCCAAAAGAGAGAGTGTCATGTTTAAACTAGGGGCTGTGCTACACAATAGTGGTTTTTGTGAAGCTGAAACAGATGGATGATTCCCACTGGCGCAGAATGGGGGCACTGAGCCAGAATGAAAAAATGAAGTAAGACTTGATACCATAGTAGAGGTGGAGTGGACAAAGAGTCAGAAATATACATCCTTATACTGAACTGGGGAGAACTGCCATGACCCATTATATGGGTCATCATAATTAGGCAGGAGTTTTCATTTATGTACTTCAAAAGAGATTGCAGAGTCCGTTTCAGTAGGAGAAGGCTGCTTTTCAGGCTGGGACTTTCAGCACAGCATGGGGGAAGTTGGAGGATGGTACAAGTCAGAGAGAAGCAAATTTGAAGCAAAGCTAAATCATTATGCGCTTTGCAAACATGTCATGACATGGGGGAACCATGGAAGCATGCTGGTAAAAAATACTAATTCTTACAGAACTGAAATTTAGAATCTGTGAAGAAGCTATGAAAATGTTAATGTGAAACAACTATGAAAACAACCCAAAGCCACGTGAAGTGCATTGGAATTTTTCTGCGACAAATAAGTTTTCTTCTTCTGTGGCAATCAAAGGTTTTGTGCATCTTAAATGTCATTGTCAGATAGTCATAATATTTTCTGTTTGCTTGTGAATTATATCCTCTAATTTCGTGGGTTTACAACCCTTTCTTATTTCAATACAGTCATTATAATCAATGGAACCTCCTACCTAGGGAAGTTCTACTCAACATAGATAGAAATGAATGGAAGATCTTTTGTCTGGATTGCAATCTTCACTTTTTTGAGGTTATAATTAATGGCAAAGTTAATCTCCAAAGACAATGAGCCATTTTTGTTTTACAGCAAGGTAACAGTGCTCAGAATATGTAATGACTGATTTCTGTACTTTTATGTCATTAAATGTATTGCAGAAACACAAACATTTCTATTCTTCTTAAAATCTATTTATGCATGACTGCCATGGGAAATTTGTTCTTCTTTTATAATGAACAGTGTGAGATAGCATAGAATAGTTAAAATAAGACTTAATAGAAAATGCAAGAAGCAGAAGTACAATTTTTTATTAGGTAGTCTCCAGGGCAGGACGAAAGCCAAAGTTCTCTCTGTGTGGATTCTCAGTTGTTTTAAAAAGCATGGAGACTTCACTGGAAACTTGTATAAAAGATAAATGCTAGCAGATGTGTTTGTGTAGAGTCAAATCTAGAGTCCTTCAGTGAACATTTGTGTGAATATAGACATGTGAATGTATTTGTCCATTAATATAGAGAGGTAGTTGCTGTTGGCTCTCTTGATTTGGAGCTTTATTTGTATTTATGGTAAATTTCACGACAAATCAGAAATTGTTGTTGATGACAGCAGAAGCTTGCAAGCATCCAGGATTTGGAAGGTGTTCCAGCAGTGCATACATTCTCTATCAGCTACTTTTACATTCAGTCCCCCAACCTGCAGCTATTTGATTTAATGTTATTCCTGCATATGTCCACACAGATACACGAGATTTTTAATCTGTGTTGGTTTTATTTGTAGCAACTGCTGCTGATTTCCTCTTCCTCCTACTGAGAAACCAACAATAGCTAGATGTAATTTTTCAGTTATATAAAAAGAAGTCAACGTGTTGTTAATTAATTAATGTTCATTAGTTTGTTGTTAACTTTTTGGCAAAGCCTAGCTAACTCTTGTAAAGCTTTTGGTATCACAGTACGAACCAAGAGTTCATTCGTCTGCTATAGCTATGTAGGAAACTCCCAGTTAGCTGTGCTTTAGGTGGCTTGTTGCGAGACAAATGAAGTAGGGGGAAAATATGACAGATGTACTGAACCCTGGCCTTTACAAATCCTCATTGCAATGCAGACATGTAATTGCAAGAAGCTCAGTGTTTTTCAGGGACATACATCTTTCTGGATAGAGATAGATTGTTCTGCTAGTGCTCCAAGCTCAGTTCTTACAGCCACTTAAGGGTGATGTTGCCAAACCACCATTTTCTTCATCTTAGCATAAGTATTTGGTCAGAGATAGAACTTGTGATAACCATGGCTACATGGCACGTGAACCAGAGATGTCTTTTGTCCCTTCAGTTCAGACTACAGGCAGAGGAGTTTATGCCTCCCTGCATGGGTCTGTGTTTTGCTGGAGTGGTGCCTGTCTTGTCAGTCTGTCTCTTTGTACACTGCATGGAAATGGAAGAAGGCAATATGGTCTGGGGAACTGGACACTGGAGCTGGGAGGAAGAATCTGAATTCTGTTCCTGATTTAGATACTAACATGCTGCAGGACCACAGGAAAATAATTACACTCTTCTGCTTATTCTTGCAACCTTTGCCTGCCATTTAAGCACAGATTAGCTCTCTACACCTCTCTGAGTGTTCAGGCTGCACAGAAATCAGGAGAGTAGCTGGAAATTTCACCACAAAAACTGCTGTAAAAAAACCCCACAAACAAACCCAAATTCCACTCTCCCCTTCCCCCCCAAAAAAACCCCTCAAACAAAACACCAAAAACCCAAAACCAGAAAGCTGTGTAAGAACTAGTAAGGAGTGTTCCTGCCCCAGTCCTCTTATCACCAATACCAGCTTGCCCAGCTTGTCTCTGATAAAAATTGAGTATCTCTTCTGTCTGTCTAAGCCCCTTCTCCTGTCATTTAACCATAACCGCTTATTTCAAGTCTTTCATCTATAACTCACAAAGCCTCAAATTCTCCAGGTTCTCTCACTCAGTCTTCATCTTGTGTCTGTTTTTTCTTTTCTTTTTTTTTTCATATGTGTGGTAGTAGTGGCTGTTTTGCTGTCTACTGGTTCTTAACTCCTAGTCTTGTCCTTCTCCCCCACCATTCCCTCCTTCCCTGTATCCTTCCAACTCCTCATGAGTGTCCAATCTTCTCTCTGGATTTCAAGTATATTCCAGTTCATTCAGCCCTTATTCTACTCCAGATATATTATCCGCATTTCTTAGTTACAACTTCTCTCTGCTGCAAGATTTGTCCTTTTCCCCTGATTCTTCCACCCCCTCATATAAATCTGTCAGCTTCCTTAGTTTCTTCTGTTCCTTTCCTTATTTCCAAGCCTTAGCTCTTCATTTTTGCATCTGGAGTGAGAGCTGTGGAGGATCACTCACTGTGCTAGGAGATAGCAGCTATATCACTGTGAGCAGTGAAGGGAGGATTTCTGATTCTAATGTCTAGACTCAGCTTTATTTAGACTCTCATGGAACAGCAATCACAGGACTAGTTAGGTTTTGCCTTCTGGCCTGGAGTTGGAACATGATCTGTCAGCTGGAGAAAATGTGCAGATTGATAGCTGAGGTGGGAGAGGGTGTGGTAGTTCATAAATATAGAATTTTCAGCAACTTAAACTGGTAAGTTCCAACAAATAATTAGCTGGTAATGTATAGGAATGGAAGATTTCTGAAAGGTTATGTCATGATTTTATACAATTAAAAATGTATAAACACAAAAATGTTCCGGAACACAGACATATTGGAACTTCTCAAAAGAATAGTTGCTAGAATAATTTATTATGAGCAAAAAAGAATGTTCTCATCTTAAAAAAATATGAATATTTTTGCTAAAATTTTCCAAAAGATATTAGCCGTATTGATAACTTATCCCAGGACAGATGCTTGGCGTGGAAAATCTGCAACATCTAAAATGTAGTGAGGTTGCAAGAAACTGGAAACAAGTCTCATAGTGACTGGTGGTTTGCAGCATTTCCAATGGGCAAGGCAACCCTATCCAACAGCAGTGCTACATTTTTGGATGCTTTCAGAACTTTCTCATCTGGTACTTGTCTCAGTCCCTTCTCTCAGGACCTTAAACTTCACCACCTTACAGTCTCATAGTAGGCTGCCAGTGCTACCATTGGCCATCAAACCCCTGACCAATGCTTCTTTATTTGCAACAAATAATTCCCACAGCTGACATTAATCACCCATGGCAAAAATCATCTTCAATCCATTGCAAAAATCACATGACTTCTAGTGGTCTGAAAAATCCTTCATCTATTTTCTCTTATGCATCAGGTGGTCAGTAGAAGATACTCCAAATGATACCACCATGCTTCTCTGTCCTCTGATTCGTGCCCATAGCTCCCAGTTGGCCCATCACCTGTTACAAGACAACACCAAATGCAATTGAACTGCTCTTTTGTGTAGAGCAAAACCCTTCTTCCTCAACTTTAGAGTTTTCATCAATCCGTTGCGGTACTCCAGGCATGTGAGTTATCTTGACAGGTCTCTATGATTCCAGTGAGGTCATAACTGTGCAGATGTTTGTGGACTTCTAGCTTCTGTTTGTTGCCCATGCTGCATGCATACAAGTCACTGGAGATGGATATTTGGTTGTTCTGCTTTGAAAGGGAAAGTTTGAGTCTCCTCCATCATACTGTCTACCAAGCACATAATAATTGCAACTCATATTTTCATTTTTCCTCAGAGTCTCATTTTAAACAGCTGGTAATGAAGGGAGCAAGGTCAAGGCAGAGTGAGATGAGATGCTAGTACATCTGCTGATGTAGCTGCTCAGCCTCACAGGCTCAGAGCAGTAAGCAGTACTCTTCGGACAGTTACGGTAATTTACTTGCTCCTGGCACCAGATGGCAGCAGGGGAGGGTTTAGTAGGGCTCTCACCAGTCCAGCTCCTTCCCGGGCCTTTTGGAGTACCCAAACACTAAGTGTATCAACTACACTTTTACTAATAGTACCGTTAAGCAGAGAGTTTCCATGATCTGGAATTTCGGTTTGTTGCCTCACCAAAATTCAATCTGCTTTGGTGAAGAGAACAATAGGATAATGAAAGGGTTTTTTAAAAAGAGATGAGAAATAAGTGTCTGCCTGAGTTAGTACAGGAAAAAGAAAAAAAAGTTCTCTATCTCTAAGCACAGCTAGCTCAATGATTTTTGAGCACCACATTCCAGTAGATGCATAACCCCTGGTTACTTTTCAGACTTGCTTGTGTGATATTCTGTTACCCTTGGTATCCTGCCCAAATATTTTGTCCTTTTAAAAGCAGTACTCTGCAGGGATGCTATTCATGATCTGTAAGGGTTTGATTCTGACATACTTGCTCAGAGCACACTGTGATTTCACAGTGTGTGAGTGAGATATGCAGAGTTTGCATTGGTTTAGTTCTTTGAATATGCGAAAAGAATCATAATGGAGAAAAATATTAATCTCTGTTACAAAATCTGTTGTAGTACTTCTCTGAAAATGTCGTACCATAAATAGGGGAAAAAGTGCATTTTAGAAGCAGTTTGCACTTAAACTTCATAAAATTAGATTTTAATTATATATCAGCCATCAGCAATTCACATCAGCTATTTTCTTCAAGAGAGTTACTCAAAATTAAAACTAAATAGCCTGATGGTCAATAGTAATATACTCCAAAACATATGTAATAAATGGTGAATGATTCCAAAGAATAAAGCTCCATAAATATCTTATTGTGAAGAGATTTGTGAGTAAAGATGCCTGGAGGTGGTATTCTTCTGTCCTTCAAGCTGCTGTGCTGCTTTGTGAATTCCTATTGAATTGTCTGAAAATTTGCAAGGATGTGTAAAAGGAGTGGCAGGATTGATGACCAATTGGAAAGTAATAATGAAAGCTGGCAGCTGTAGTGAAAAAGAGTATATCTAGAACAGGTTTAAAACAGAAACTAATTTAGCCATCAAAAAATAAAGTCTGATCTCTTCTTTTGAACCTGTAAGCGTAATGGTGCTATTCTGGTTTCATGGGAACATGGGAGTTCCTTCCTTGTGTCAGAATCTTACTTTGTTTTCCTTCATTTCTGTAATAGTTATCAGCAGCCTTAGATTTGCAAGTTATCTGTCAAAGGTGTTATTGATATTATATACAGTCTTTCAATAAAATCAAAGTCTCTTTGCAATAAGGTGTATTTTAAAGGAAAAAAAAACAATGACCATCTTCAAAAAAATCCCCTAACTAGAATGGAATCATAGAATAAGAGCTGAGCTTCCAAACATAGAAGCTATGTTATAGAGAAAGGACAGGATTCCCAACATCATGATCTCGAGCACCTGAGGCTTTTTTTTTTGCTTGGATCATGCTTCTCAAAGTTTTTCTTTGCTACATAATTGCTTCCATAAGTCAAAAGCTATATTTATAAAGTAAATCAGGCTAAAGAAGGGTCTGCACACTGACAAGTGATTCCTTGTACATCCCTCAGATGGTTTTGACCTGGATCAGCTACCACTGCTTCAGTGCTTGGGCATAATTTGGGGTCTAGGCTGGGTCAGAGCTTATTCCTGATTGACAATTTGGATATGGTTCTGTTTGTTTGAAAGGAAGCTGTAGGGAAGTTTAGCTGTATTGTCATCATAGCTGAAAGGAGACTGAATTATGAAGTGCCAGTTGGCATCGGGTCCTGAGAACAGTCCCTGACCATTTAATTTACTAGTGTAAAAACTAGGCAAAGGTTCTCTGACTTGGTATAGAGCCAGATGAGATGGCAAATGAGATGAAGAACAGCAAGTCCAGTCTGTTGCTACCATATGAGTTCCCACTGCTGAGAATTACTTGGCAAGGGGCAATCATCAGCAGTGACAAAGCCAATATAGCTGGCATTCCCAGTTGTCTGTAGGAATAATGGGCAGTGTGGTAACTGTGGCGTAGGTGGTAACTGGTTACCAGAGAAAATAGTTTGTGGTCATGAACTCACCTTGGGGCAGGTTGTAAAAGAGTATTTCTCTTGCTACAGACTTTAGGGTATGACTTTCTAGAGATCTAAAGGAGAAAGAAGTAGGTAATCTCGCTACTGACTTCACTAAGATTGTCAAAATATGATACCACATTAACAAATGGAGGAAATTTGGGGAAATCCAGTTTTACAGGGCTCTGTAATGGTCCTTGGTCACAGAAGACAAGTTTTTGGTTTTGTACTTCACGGTCTCAGTATAGTTTTACTCAAATGGACATTCAAGTGTCCATATATGTAATTTAGACATACAGGTACCAACTTGATTGCTCAAATGAAAGAAAAAGTTGCCAGGTAACTTAAAAATGAACTCCCTGGTTTAGCTGGCTTTTTAATAGCTATCATATTACCTTTCACAGTTGTATCCACAGATAGTACGTAATCCACACTTGTTCTTTTGTTGTTGTTTTGCTTACATTTTTTTAATAATATATTATGCTTTTCAAATTCTAACTAACATCTTATTTATAACCAGTTTTGCCAGGTCTCTGGAATCTTTTTGTGACATACTGTGTATGATTTCCTTAGTTTCTTAAAGAAAGAGATTGCATGATAGAGAGGACAAATTCAACCTCTTTGTACTGCTACAAAAACATGAATGGGAGAGTAGGGGTAGGCCAGAACTCTCTAGATTTAAAGGAAGTCCATGTGACTTTGTAAAATTTCTTTCTATCACTTGGAAGGTTTTATGGAGGGAGAACAGAGACATCTTTTGGTGCTGAACAAGAGGTCTAGATACATGCTTTTGTATGGAATCAGTGTACACCAAATGTCGTCATCTTACTGAAGTCTCACCAAGGCTTTGATGAATAATAGTTATACATGCTTTCTGTCCCTTATACCACTGTATTTAGTCCTGCTTAAGTGCACCTGTCCCTTCAAAGAAACACCTGAAATAACAGTGTTTGCAATGTGTTGATAAAGATCAAAGCTGAGCATGTTTCAGATTGAAAGGAAAGTTAGCACAGCTCTGTTATTCTTTAGTGCATGTGGTTACTGCTGGTTTCAGGGCTGTCTTTCTCAGTCTTGAATTGAGCTCTTCAGCAACCCCACATGAAACAATTTTTAGTCTTTACAATCTCTAGTGCTGCTAGTGAAATCTACAGTTAAAAAAAAGAACGGAACACTCTGTAGCCTGGTAGATTTTTCAATTTTTCTGCACATGGAATTTCCCAATGCATCTTTTAGGTTCCTGTGTTCCTGATAGAAGTTTGGCAGAGCCTCACAGCCATAGGTAGTTTGTTCTGGCTTTAGGAGAGTAAGCAGGATGTAGCACAGTGGAGTTAAGCACTGCCCTGCATTTTGGCTGAACTCAGCTGTCAGTGTGAGGAAGGAGAACCTTGTCATGTCATAGTACAGATGGCTGTTCCGGAGCATGTCATGGGCCCTCAGGGAGTAACCTCAGTGCAGTTTCCAGTGTAAAAACAGGTGAAACAGAGTGGCAAAACCTCAAACGGAACATAGAAAACAGACATGTACAGGAAAACTACCATGGATATTGCTGTATTTACTATTCAGTATATTCCTTGTTACTTTTTTTAGAATGATCCTTCTGAGAACTTAGGTGGCTGGCATAAAGTGCCCAGTACTTACAGAATCCGAAAAGCCAAGTGAAGCATGGGTGGCTTCTTTATGTGCTGCTATATGTGATTAGTAAGTAGTTCCTGAAGGAGAGATGATACTGTTTGTTAACTAGCATCCTAGAGGCACATAGAATGCAAAAAATGTAGCATGATACTCTGGGCTTTTGATTTGGCTTGGTCCTTCTCTTTCAAATTCATCTTCTCCTCTGCCCTCTCCAGGATAAAAAAAAAAAAAGGCGCCTCCCCACTTAATGTTTTGTTTCAAATGCTTTATAACATCTCTTATGTTTGTTTCTAGTGCACTTTAAAAAAAAGATTATGCAGTGTGGTGAGGCTATTGTTTGCAACGATAGCCATGGTCCATCCTAGTGTACAGGAAATCAAGTGAAGGTGATCCTAAAAAAATATAGAGACACTGTCAGAACATAGAGGAGTGGGGTTAGAAAAGCCAAAACCCACTGGATTGGAATCTGGTAAGGGATGTGAAAGGGCAACAAGAAGGGCCTTTACAGGTATATCAGCTACAATGTGAAGATGAGTGAAAATGTATGCACCCTAATGGTGTAGGGAACCTCTTCCATAGCATTCTCCTAGATAAGCTGATAAGGTATGGGCTACATAACTGGACAATGAGGTTGACTGAAAACTGTCAGATGAACTACCAGGTTCAAACAGTTGCAATCAGCAGTGCAAAGTCCATCTGGAGTCTGGTGCCTGGTGGTGTACCTGTCAGGAAACAGCAAATGCCAGCTGCTCTAAGAACCGGGAAGAGAAGCCAAGCACAACAACACAGAGCATAGGGCAGGGGCAGCACAGCCAGGGCCTGGTTTAGCAGTATCCAACGAAGTGATCAGAACCAGCCTAGAGATGGCAGCTGGGATCAACCGGGAATCCAGATCATGGGGTGACAGGGAGCTCTGAGGTTAAACTTAGATATTAATCCACAGGTCTAGTAATCAAGGGGAAAATACAAGGTTAAACCAGGAAGTCAGGCTGCAGATGAGGGTTAAGATCAAGAGGGTCCATGGCCATCCACAGCTATGACAGCTGGATACAGCTACAATGTAATTCATGCAGGGATGCAAGGCCCAGATCTGAAGTCAGGTGGAGCTCTTGGGGCCGTGGGCAGGACTGTGGGTGTAAGCCCCTGCTGAAGCTCATCAGGGTAGTGAAGGCCTATTAGAACATTCAGGCTTTTGGCAGGACCTCAGGGGTCAGTGTATAGCCAGTTGTGTTTAGCATCTTCATTATTGACCTGAATGAGGTCAGTAGGTTAAGGGAGGTGAGGTCAGTAGGTTAAGGGAGGTGATCTCTCCCCTCTGTTCAGGAATGGCGATGCCACTCCTGGAGTGCTGGGCTTCTCATCTCAAGAGGTCCATATGGACATACTGGAGAAAGGGCTGTGAAGATGATAAGGAATTGGAGCATATGTTAAATTCCAGGGGTGCTGAGAGAGCTGAGACTGCTCAGCCTGGAGATGTTGGGGACCAGCAAGGGCTGGCTTCCTTCTGTGATTTGGGGAGTTCTGGGGAACAACACAGACAGCGGGGCAGGGGTTTTGTCAGCCAAGTCCTGGTTTCACCGTCACCCCATCAGGGTGACCAGATTGTCAACCAGGTTCAAGGTGATGAGTCAGGTCTGAGGTGCAGCCAGAAAGCCAATCCACAGGTGTATCAACAGAGTCTGTGGCTGGCAACAGGAACAACTGTGGCGAGCTAAAGACACAGACTCACATTCACTGCATCTCACATAGCTCAAACAGGACCTGGAGCCTCCTGGGCTGAGCTGAAATGGGGCTCTAGGGCCTGTGGGCAGGCCCTAGATATATGATTCTATGAAATGCCTGGTAGTAGGGTACAAAGAAGGACTTGGACACTTTTCGGTGGTGTTCAGTGACAAGACAAGAACAAACTTTTTAATGAACGTGGTCAAACACGGCCTATAGAAGAGGAGACTCCATCCTTGGAGAAATTCAGGACTGTACAGGATAAGCCCTGAGAAGCCTGCTTATCTCTGCACTGAGCAGGGGGACTGGACTAGATTTTTCAGCTTCAATGGCTCTGTGCTTTTTATCAACTCTGTGATGTGTACTTATTAACAACAAGCAGAATCTGATTTCCCATTTTACAGCAGAGCATATAAAAATGCCAATTCTGGAAAGGGAGAGAGGAAATGGTTTGTGGGTTACTTCTGTCAAGCAGGAGAATCCAGGGTTTTTCTAAGCTGACCTTCTTCTCAGACAAAACACAGGAGTTAACAGGAAGTCAGAGGCAGCTACATGCTATCAAGCAGGGCATTTTCTCTAAGGCACTGATAGGCACAGTGGTTTGTGCATCTGCTTGTGTTCTGTGCCATATATCTGTACATGTGTGTGTCTGTGGGCAGAGTACTAAACCTTCCTTCAGGCAGATACCTCACATGCAGTAAGGGGATTGATGTATGAAGAACAAAATGTAACAAAGAATGTATTGTACACAGTACAGGGGAGGGGAATACTGCCCAACAAATGGCTTCTGTGGTGGGCTGGACAGGAGTAGAGACTGTGTGTGATTATTCAAGGCAGCCAGCTGATTCTACATCAACTACAAGTGTGCTAGTTGTGCTTTACCTCTGAACTGCCCTGGAAGTATGTGACACTTTGGAGAGCAAATTGGCACGTTTGACCCTCTTCTTTTAGACTCCTTCATATTTTAGACCCTCTCATTTGCACACATTTATAGCCATATTCTATAGTGTATGTCACTTGACAGGGAGAAGGCCCAGCTATAGGGTGTGCTGGGTTCTGGCATCAGCCCAGTGGGTCTTCGAAATCACGTGGAATCAATACTAACCAAGAACAAGAACACCTGGCTTTTGATGTTTTGGATTTTTTTCTCTTACTGCAGTGTTCATGATATAAAGAAATGCAACCCCCTGGCATAGGTAAGCATTCCAAGCACTGCATTTCTTATTTTGAAGTAAAGGGCAGTGGATTAACCTTTCAGATGTGCAGGTATGCTTTTCCAAAGTGTTTGTTTCTGCTGAGATGTTTTGATATGTTATGTGATTTTTCCCTATCCATTGCTAGTATTAACAACTGCATATATTGAGATGTGTAGAATGGGACCTCCAGGTGTTAAGCCTGTTTTGCTCTGTCTCATCCTGGTTACATGATTGTGTTAATTCACTTTGGCTAGTTTAGAAATAAATCCAGGTTAGGATAACAATGAAGCCCTTTGCTTACATCACAGACGAGTAGGTGCACTTAGAAGGTATTTGCCATCAGTGTTGTGTGTGATGAGAGGCTTCCACATCCCTGCAAAGCATGGCTGATGATGACATCCAACTGGCCTGATTACCAAGAGCCTGTTATATTACAGACTTGGCTGAATTATTTTAAATTTACAGATGCTACTAGTTTAGATCTTTGATTAAATGATTAATTAGAAGCACCAGTAACAGGGCCTCAGAAGTAGTTTTGAACTGGAACATTGCCTTGCTGGTACACATAGATACTCTTAAAGGTTTATTTTCCTTGTGATGTGCTTCTAGGAGCTTCATTTTCTTTGTGGTGTGCTTCTAGGAGTATTGTTGCTGAGTTTCCAAATTTTGGTTGGGCTTCATGTGTTCAGAAATTGCGAGGCCAGAACTGTATTATATGATCAACTAGTCAGGTCTTCTGAATAACATGGGTCATAAAATACCCCAATTAAATTTATTCAGACTGATGCCTACATTTCAGAAAAGGGTTCTTGTCTGTATTAAAAATTGACAGCTGAGAATAGTCTACCACAGCTCTGCCTAAACTGTCTCAGGAACAGGTAAAAATTTGCACCTCCCTTCTCAACTGAATTTGCTAGTTACCAGTCAGGAAATATTTTCTTACTATTCCGCTAAATTCAAAAGTACAGAATCAATGCTTTGGTGTTTTTTTGTTTGTTTGTTTGTGGTTTTGTTTTGTTGTGTTTTTTTTTTTTTATTTGGTTTGTGGTTTTTGTGGGTTTTTTTGTTTGTTTGTTTTTTTGTTTTGTTTTTTTTTAAATCTTCATGCCTAGAGTTGATATCATTTAGCCATTTAAAAATTAAGTATTTAACCTAAGTAGGGAATTTGACCTCCCTCAAAGGAGGAAGGTGGGCACTACTTTGAAGTGAATCATTCCACTTGTCTGAGACTGGTTTGATTCTGTGGAGAGGCATATCCATTTCTAATTATTGCACAGTGAACCTCAGTTTTGACATCTACATCCTGCATTAAACCTTTTGGTCACAAAATTACACCTTGATATTATTTCAGCTGATTACTGTCTATGACCCTGTAGTTTTTTTCAGAGATGTGGCTTTTCAAGAGGTCTTCTCTATTCTCTAAGCTCTTCTCCTGTTGTCTTAGCATAGTTGTTACTCCTTGTTCTTACATGTGTATTTCATATTTACACATATTAAAACAGATATTTGATTGCTCCAAGGTTTGTACCAGTGAGTGTCCTTTTCAATATTTAATGTTTCTCCAGTCTTTACCCTATCTGCAGCCTTAATCCAATATTATTTTATGTGTCTTTTTTCCAGATAGCGGCAAAAAAATGTTAATTAGTGTAGGATGAAGACTTGATTCTTGCATAACCCCATTAGGGTTGCTGTGGCAGGTGATTTGCTGGTTCACTGACATTTATGATAAATTCTGAAGAGTCAGATATTTGTTCATGGTAGCTAGTTAAAAATGCATCCCAGTGATCAAATATTTATAATGAGCTGATGACTGTCAAGCTTCTTTTCAGAATGAGATTATCACATTCCTAGCAAAGAGAACCTTTAAATAATAGTCTTAAGTCAACCTCTGCATTAAGGTTTTAAGTCAGCTTAAGAGCCACAGTCCCCTCCCTTGCTGAGAATAAGCTTTTCCCTTAAGAACCTGAGCAGGAGAAGTGTTATCATTTATAAGGACAAGACATGGATCACAAGTCATAGGTCTTATGAGCCTCTTGAAGTCAGTGAAGCTGCTCCAACCAGTGCTGCAATATTCTCCTTCCCTCATTTCCATCTTTGCATTGTTGAAATACCAGGAAAAGTATTGAATGCAGGCTTATGTGAGATCAGAGTGGTACCAGAGAAAAGTAGATATGGGGATGTCCAAACTCCTAAAACATCTTCCTTCCATTTTAGCTTCTAGCCTCCGAAGTTTTTTTTTTCTAGAGCATACTCTATACAACTACTTGAAAGGAGGTTGTAGCCAGGTGGGGGTTGGTCTCTTTTCCCAGGCAACTATCAGCAAGACAAGAGGGCATGGTCTCAAGTTGTGCCAGGGGAGGTTTAGGTTAGATATTAGAAAGAATTTCTTTACAGAGAGGGTGGTTAGACATTGGAATGGGCTGCCCAGGGAAGTGGTGGATTCTCCGTCCCTGGAGATTTTTAAAGAGACTGGATGTGGCACTTAGTGCCATGGCCTAGTAACCACAGCGGTAGTGGATCAAGGGTTGGACTTGATGATCTCTGAGGTCCCTTCCAACCCAGCAGATTCTATGATTCTATGTTCTTTACATGAGCTGCTCAAAATGTAGATTTAATTTATGGTAGGATCACGCTGGCATAACTTCAGAGCACTGCAGAGACTGATCCTCTGTTTTCAATAATCTAAGTTCCCAAACACCTTTGAAACTTCCCCATATGTTATATTGAGAAAAATATTTTTCAGTCAATTTACAAAAAGCTAGCTTTAGAATAGAACTTTCCCAAGAAAATACAAGCAAACAAAGAGACCAAGTGTAATAGAAGACCCCTCCTTATAGCCAGAGAATGGAGTGATGATTGCTGACACAACAGCTGTAATTCTTTCCCTTGTTAATAGAAAATCTTCTGCTCACTGCTCAGGCTTCTAGACCAAGCGCTGATTTCAGAGTTTTTTCTACCTGGATTCATCTTAAATTTTAGCATCCTTTCAAATGAACTCTAAAATCCGATTTTTTGTGAGACGTCCCCATAACTGGAGGTATTGTCAGAGGTGTACAGTCTCATAGGGCAAGCTTCGAAGCCCCTTTCTCTGCTGTGTGCCTACAAACACACACAGATATGTGTGCTTGATGCCATCCTACCCTGTGAATCCAGGTGAGGGACTGTGAGGGCTGTCTGTGCATTTCATACAAATCTTTAGTATGAAATGAGGATAAACACAAACGTACATGTTTGATCAGCCCACAACTTTGCAAACTGGCTTCTGTATACATTTCCAGCAAGCAGTGTAGAGGCGCACATTGTATGCAGAATCATACTTATTTTCCTTCTCATTACTTCTCATTTTCAGATGAACCTTTTTTTTTGGGTATAGCAACTACACTTTGGGGTTTTTGGGTATAGTAATTACACTTTGGTTATAGATATGCATTTTTGTAACCAAGACAATGAACTTAGTCTGGTTGCTTGCACTTTTCTGTTCTCATGAAAATCTGTTTGCAATCTCTTCTGGGATATTACTCTAAGAAGACTGGAAAGCTCTACATGTGATACTAGGTGTGAGAATGAAAACTCTTTACATTTGACAAAATCTCATATGTATTTAATTCATAATTGCCATATCCATGTTTGTGCCTGTGATTATTGCTATTGTTATGTGGTGATGGTTTGAACTATGTTGACAGGCTGTCTGTCATGCTGGCAGTCTCAGATAAGGACTGGGGCAGTACATTGGACTAGGCGTTGTGCAAACCCTGGCAAAAAGACTGACTCTCTTCTCTCAAAACAGACAAATAGCTGAGTTGACAAATAAACACAAACTTAGGAAGCCCTAGGAAGAGGTTTAACTGGCATCACTATGAATAAAATACCTTATTCCTGCACTTGCATTCCAAAATATTCATGGTATTCTGCGATTTTCTTTTGCATTTCAGGATTAGGGAGCCAAGTGTAAGACGACTGTGATTTCTCCATCCGCAATGAGGCCTAGTTGGATAGCACTGGGGAACTAAGCATATCTAGCTCTTCCATCTTTTTAAAGGGTCAAATGGCAGGAGACCTCTTCCTCCTCAGATAAATTGCTTTCACTATTTCATGATATCCTGGTGGATGAAGGAATGTGTAATCACAGGAAGCAAAGTATCAGAGTTTGGCCAGATATTTGACCAGACCATAGTGAGAGCTTTGAAAAGGCATCTTTCATCTTCCATTGCTCGGGATTTTTTTCAAATAAGGAAAAGACAGAAGCAAATGTAATCAAAGCATAAATATGCTGCTTCATTTATGCACTGCAAAGAATGCTTTTACCTAGTTATACCACAGAGTTACCATTATGTGCTCTGGCAATGTGGTTTTTGTTCAAATTGCAAAAAGTTTCTCTAGATAAAGTGCAAATGTTGTGTATCTTTTTCCCTTTTATTTTTTTCTCTTTTAATTGGCAAATGAATAATGGATCTGAAAATGATAACTGAAATAACTCCTAAATAAATACAAATGAAATAATACAAATATTGGAGGGCAGCTCCTCTTTTCTCTTCTACAATATGAAGTCATGCAAAAGACTCCATGAGAACTATTTTTCTCCCTGTATTGAAGTAATAAAGATTGCTTTCATTTTGTATTTTTCCTCAGCAGTGTTTTCAAATACACCAGTTTTAACATGAAGAGAGCATTACTAGAGCTGGTGGGGATATGCTTAGTATTTGCTTCATGGACAGGGAGGATGTGCATCTTTGTATTTCAATTATCTTTTGCTTTTTCATATGTGCCTTAATTTTGCAAGGAAGCAGAACACAGAAATAAGACTCCCCCTGCTCTTGAAGGGTGGTGGGAGGAATAAAGTGTTGTATTATTCTATGTACTTGTACCAGTGACAGACAAGGCCAGTATCTTGAGTTGGTTGCTGGCAAACTGCACTGATAAGAGTTGCAGTATAAGGGAGACATTTTAAAAACAATTTTTTTTTTTTAGGAGAATAGGCATTTTCAATTTGCCAAAATGGATAGTGTCCATTTAGTTTTTACTACATTAGAGCTAGTGGCAGAAAACTTGAAAATATATCTTGTGTCAGAGTTCATTCAGCTCCGTGAGTTACCCAGCCATACTGATTGAAGGGAAAATACAGGGCAAATTTTAATTTCCCTGGTCCTTGTCACCCTGTATCAGACAGAGCCAAGTTTGTACAACCCAAAAGTTGTTCAATATTCATCAACTTTTCAAGACTGTAAAGATGGTGGTAGGTTTACTCTGATATTTGAAAACTCTGCAGATGTGTCACAGTTGGGAGGCAGCTAACCATAATTGAGTACAGTACAGTTTTGTGCAGATGAGAAGGTTCAGTGGTAGCAGTGGAGATTCAAGGAGCTGCACACCCTTTGCCTTAGCCTGCTCCGTGAGAAGGGATAAGGGCTGTTCTGGGACCCATGTGCATGCATAAATCCTTTGATGCGTCAGGAGTTCCTCCTGTGCTTTCCTACAGTAATTTTTAGATAATACCCCTAGATCAGGCTTGAAATAATCAAATCTGAGAATCTTGAAAAATATTGGTATGTTTTGCTTAAGACTTCTTTATTAATTGCTGATATATTTACTGTAGCTTAGAATCAGGTAGGAAGAATTTGAGTTCATTTTATAGCTTTCCTACTCGGTGGAGCATGATGCAATTATTTCTGCATTGTCTTACTCTCAGAGTAGATTTCAGGTCTTTTTACACCTGAGAAGCACTGAGCATGACAGGTGATGTTTGGACTGCACATTTGGCTTGCAATTTAGGGCTGGCAAGAGAAGGATTATGCCATCTGGTCTTGAGAAGTGCTTAGCATCTCCAGCAAGACATTGGATAAACTCCAATGAAGGTCACTGGGGATTTGATGCTGCTGAACATCACAACTGAATTGCCCGTTGCGTGTGATCTGGTGTGCATCTAATACAAATATTATTTGCAGTCTTATCTAGGCTGTGGACACTTCTCAGCATTATCAGAACACACATGCAGCCCCATGTGTGCTGGCTACAGTGAATGCTAGAATAGTCAGGTGACACCCAGTTTTACCTCACAGGTAAAGAGGTAAGCAGAGGTAAGCACAGATTGTACAATATAATGATGCATGCCACAGTTACTGGTTTTATAATCCCCAGTACTGTTCAAATGTTTCATTAATACTTGAGCAGTTTAGCAAACTCCTCATTGTCATCATCATGGCTAGGCTTTGTGAATGAAGATTTGGGAAGGGCTCTACCCATGTTTGTTACAAGCGCGCTGGTGGCTAAAAAGGCCAACACAAGATAGACATGTCTGACTGCAAAAGGCACAGTAGAAAGACTCCTTAGGTAGTAAATTCTGCAAGACATGATTCTTTCTGCGTTGTCTTTTCTCCTCGAGAGTGATCTTGTGTGCTTTCTCAAAAAGCATCAGCAGCGTTATAGATGTTGTGTCTCCAGACCTCCCAATTGGAGGCCAGAGTAGACCAGTTATGTTGATCAATATGGCCAAGGCTGAGATGTTGTTTCAGGGAGTCCTTGTATCTTTTCTTCGGGGCTCCTCTCTTGCAGCAGCCGGTGGCAAGTTCACCATAAAGCAAGATCTTAGGGAGACAGTGATCCTTCATCCTTGAGACGTGTCCTGCCCAGCGCAGCTGTGTTCTCAGCGACATGGCCTCAATACTTATGACAGCTGCTTGCTCTAGAACAGATGTATTGGTCACATAATCTGACCAGTGGATGTTTAGGATTGTACGGAGGCAGCGTTGATGGAAGTGTTCTAAGAGTCGCAGGTGGTGGCGGTAGATGACCCATGATTCAGATCCATATAAAAGAGTAGACAGCACTATGGCTTTGTAAACACTGATCTTTGTACTTTTCTTCAAGTGTTTATTTTGCCAAACTCTTTTGTGGAGTAGAAACAGTATTATATGCATTTTTTTGCTTATTCTTGGTTCAAGGTTATTAACACCATAGCACTGTCTGGTAAGCTTTACAGATCAGATAGTGCAAAAGGAGTCTCACGTTTCTTGCTTTACTGTTGTCATTTTTTTAACTCATAATCATTAGAGTGAACTGAATATGATTTTTTAAATTATATGGAAGCAAAATTATCTGAGCCTCCAGACTGTCCTTCACAACAAACTTTCAAAAAACCAGTTCTAGAATATGAGGGACTGGTTTTTTGCTACAGTTGAGAAAACAGTAGAGGTGGCTTTTAGTGGCACTACAGTAGATTTCGTGGTACACTGTGTCATGGGAAAAATATAGCAAGTGGTGAATTATATTTAGAGGTGATCTAACATGAATGCTTTTAAATAAACAAATTTTGTATATGAAGGTGGCTGAATCACTCACCCAGTCTAACTTTTGTTAGTGTGTCAAAACAAGCAACACGCAATTTTAGCAGTGTCCAGTTGCAGGGGTAATATGAAGATCTGCTTGGAGAAATCTGAGTTACTATTTTTTGGCTTTGCCATATGTTTTCCTTTTTCTGTTTTCCCGCAATGGATTTCTTTTTGTTAGCAGCAATAAATTTTTCCATGTTGAGAACTGGATTGGAAGAGTGCAGTAGTGCAAGGCTTGAGAGAAGTGATAGAAAGCGTAGCCACTGTAAATTGTGAAATGCACCTCTGGAAGAAACTCTCAAAAATGTAGTATTTATATATAGCAGGATATACTTCTTGATATGTGGCATTCTTTATTTGGTATGAGCATTGCCTCTGTGCTCTGGCACGATGTTGTGGGACACTGATTTTGCAGATATCGTTTATCAGCTGAAATGTGTGAGATCTTAACCTCTAGTGATCAGAAATCGTCTCATGGTGTTTTTCATAAGTAAAGAAATCATACCAATTCCAGCTGGGCCTAATCCACTTACCCCAATCATCCTGCTAGTTGAATTGTGTGTGTTCTTCATTGCTTTCTGCTACAAAATTTTGTTGCTAAGCACTGTCATTTCATTGGTGAATAATACAAGCTCTGTGGATGATTTGTTGTAATTCAAGTAGAGCAGAATAGAAAGTGCTGCCTTGTCATTACATAGCCACAACTACTGTTGTAATTAAAATGTTGCTATCCTGGCTACTAAAAGGAACACAAAAAATATAGAGAGAAAGGAGAAAAACAAGTTGAATTTTTCCATGTCACACCTAGAAAAGTACTTTTTCTTGTTTCTTTTATCTTCTGAAACGTTGTAGGGTACACAAGAAGTTTCAGCTCAGCATTTCAGAACTTCATTATTTCTGGAGAGATGCTGAGCTCAGCAGGGTGAATAAAAGGCATTTATATAATCAAGCAGAAATCTAGTTTAACTATCCCTTATTTGTTTTATCAGTCAGTGGTATTGGCAAGAATCTGGAGCATGGAGAAATTTGTGGTGCTAACTGATTTAAAAGGGTTTTTTCGAAGTGGAAATATATAGTGGTATAATTAATGGTAATACAGAGGAGAAACCTGCTCCTTTGAAAGTTTAAGGCTTTATAAATTTGCCAATTCAGAAAGAAAAACAACAAAAAACTCCTCCAAAGCATATTTGCTATTTCAATAATAGGATAACTGATGGGTGACCCCGGAAAAGAAACAGTTTGTAGACTGGATTCAGAGTTGTTGGATTTATATTTAGAGGGAAGAATAAGTTAGTTAAACTATTTTCACGTCTTTTCTGAATTACCTTAGAAACCTGTGTTTCACAGCTATCCAGCTATGATCTGTGATTGATTTTATTATTTGGTCTGCTGAGAGCATTCAATGTTTCTGGAAGAGACATAAGAATTTCAATTCTAATTCTTGGTGGACACATCATTGAATTTTAGTTCTGACTCTGAATCTGAGGTAATATTTAATTGCTTAATTCTATAGCAAATTTGAGCAAAAAACCTCATGAAAAATCATCTCTTGTGGTTGCTCAGATTTATATGTGAGTCGCTTCTATGGTATTAACTTTTCCTTTCGAGTGAGCAGTCTATGAGCATAGGATTTTTTACTGGGGTTGATCTGCAGAAAAAAGAGAATGATTGGTACCAGCAGACAAATACTGCACAGGATTGTTATGTACAGCAAACCTGCCCACTGTACTCTGTTTCTTGAGGATTATGAACATATTTTATTTCCCACTCTATGGAACTGAGTGGCTTTTAGATAGAGCTGGATTCTCCCCTAGCTGGTGCAGGGAAATGCATGTTTCTCAAAGGCATGAAGGGTCCTTTTACCAGAGAATAGTCTCAGAGGGAGATGGTGTTGGTTTTATCACTGTCCTGCCTGGGGAACATAAAAACTGGGAACAGCTGCAAGTGGAGTGTTATGTATTAACATATTCTCTAATTTGCTTTCCTCTCTCCTGCTGTTTTCTCGATGATCTGTATTGAGTGCTGCCAGTGGGATAGTGGTGGTTGTTTTCCACTGCTGCTGTTTTCCCACTAACAACCTTTCTGCTGTCAGCAATTACAAGATTTTTGCTGGATACACTAGCAGGTTTCAATTCCAATGCATCCTGTTTCAAAAGCAGGCATTTCTTTTCTACTCACTTGGGCTACATAGAAGAATAGAGGACACCAAAGAATCTTGCTCATATGGTGGTGCATATGTGTGTTTGTGTGGTGCTGTTCTTGAGCTAACGTGCTCTCTCGCCAGGTCTTTGTAGTCCAAGCAGTTTTAAATTGTATTTCCTTAAATAACTTCTGAAAACAAAAAAAACAGCGACCAGTCCTATGTGTGAGTTTATCTGCAGTGTACACTTATGGAGCCGTGACTATACTAGGACATGGAGAAAGGTGTGTTTGTAGGTGTACTCTGATGTCAGCTGGCAGATCTCAGAGATACTTTTATGTAGCTTTACTACCACAAAGTCTAAGGCTAAGGCATTTTTAAGTGCCTTAGCCTAACTAAGGTTAATGCCAAACGGGCAAGCTGGGTTTCACTGCTTGTCTCAGCTTTCCCATCTGTAAGTTACTACTTGGGATACCTGCTTTCTTACCATTCTTGTCATGTGTTAAGCATTCATAATGGATTAGTCTTAAAATGTGTTGAACAAAAAAGGTAACTGATTAAACCAAAGCTTTACTTGTATACCATTGCAGTGTCATTTTTGGGCAGCTGTGTCTCCCCTCTGTATTTGGTATCTCAAAAATTGGAAGAAATTAATTCCTTTATAGTTGCATCTTGCTATATTTTGAAATGAACGATACATGAATTGTATAGCTCTTTAGTGAAATATTCAGTGCATCTCCTTTTGTTGTAATTGCAGCAATCACTGAAAAGGAGAGGGAGCAAAGACCTTCCAAAATCAGAAAAAAAGTCACAGCAGACACCAACAGAGGTATGTTGCAATAACTGTAGCCTGGATTCTTATGCGCAGGCTTCAAGGACACTATTGAAATGGGGTACATGATTTGTAGATGTGCCCTTGGCTTGCCTTTTGCTTTGCCCTTTGTTTTCCTATATGCTGTGAAATGGAGAGGTCTTACCCCAGATTTGCAGTCAGACACCACTAATCTCAAGGACCACCTAAACAAACTGTTGGTACTGTGAAAGAACCCTTCAGCTTTCATCTACCTGATATTTTAGAAAATGTAAATGGCAGCACCAGTGAAACAAGTTTATAGGCTCTTTGTGTGCTGACTTCAGGATTTTTGAACACTGTAAAGTCTATGTTGCAAGCCTAGAAAATATTAGGGTTTTTTACAAGCCCTTCTCTCCGCCCCTCACTATGTATTTTCTGTGCATATTTTAGTCACAAGTAAAATATTCTTTTCTCCTCTTTTATGTGTAAGTCCTTACTTCCCTCTTCTTAATTTATTGATCAGTGAAAGAATGATTGCAGAAAAATCTCATAGTGTATAAAGCCATATACCTGTGATTGTTAATCTTGTAAGTTAAGACTATCCACTGGAGGTCTCCTGTTTGACATCAAATTTCTTCAAATAATTTTTTTTTTTCCTAAGGAGGACAATGAAGACCTGAAATGCCAGCTACAGTTTGTCAAAGAAGAAGCAGCCTTGATGAGGAAGAAAATGGCTAAAATAGATAAAGAGAAAGACAGATTTGAACATGAGCTGCAAAAATACAGATCATTTTATGGGGATTTGGACAGTCCCTTGCCAAAAGGTGAAGCAGGTGGGCCACCTACCACAAGAGAAGCTGAACTCAAGCTTCGATTGAGACTTGTGGAGGAGGAAGCTAACATTCTTGGGAGGAAAATAGTGGAACTAGAAGTAGAAAATAGAGGACTGAAAGCGGAGCTTGATGATTTAAGAGGAGATGATTTCTCAGGGACCACTAACCCACTCCTGGGAGAGCAGAGTGAATCCCTGTCAGAATTGCGACAGCATTTGCAGCTAGTAGAAGATGAAACAGAATTGCTGAGGAGAAATGTAGCTGATTTGGAAGAACAAAACAAGCGCATAACAGCTGAGCTGAACAAATACAAGTACAAGTCTGGGGCCCATGAGAGCTCTAGGCACCATGACAATGCCAAGACAGAAGCATTACAGGAGGAGCTAAAAGCTGCACGAATGCAGATCAACGAGCTGAGTGGCAAAGTCATGCAACTCCAGTATGAGAACAGAGTCTTAATGTCCAACATGCAGCGCTATGACTTGGCCTCTCATCTTGGAATCCGTGGGAGTCCTAGAGACAGTGATGCAGAAAGTGATGCAGGAAAAAAGGAGAGCGATGATGATTCCCGCCCTCCTCACCGCAAAAGGGAAGGCCCCATAGGTGGGGAAAGTGACTCTGAAGAGGTGCGCAACATTCGATGCCTGACACCCACAAGGTCTTTTTATCCAACACCATCCGGGTGGCAGAAAAGCTTCACTGACAGGCAGCAGATGAAGGACATTCGCTCTGAAGCTGAGCGGCTGGGCAAGACAATAGATCGCCTAATTTCTGACACGAGCACCATCATAACAGAGGCACGAATTTATGTAGCTAATGGTGATCTCTTTGGACTCATGGATGAGGAAGACGATGGCAGCAGAATACGTGAGCATGAGCTTCTTTACCGCATCAATGCGCAGATGAAGGCCTTCAGGAAAGAGCTCCAGGCTTTCATTGACAGACTCGAAGTTCCAAAGTCTTCGGACGATCGAAGTGCAGATGAACCTTTGTCAGTGAGTCAGGTAGACTTTTACTTATTACGGCCTACAGGTAAAAAGGCTCTGCCAAGCAAATTAAGCCTCAAATTCAATTTATGGCACGTGAAAATTCTTTACTCTAGGCAGTGGACCACAATCACTATTTCTCAAATTACTTAAAATCCCTATTTGGCCATATAAAAACATGTTCTACCAATAGAATTGTTTGTGAACAGTGAATAAGTCTGGTCTCCTGGAAATTAAAATTATGTGCTAGGAGATAGAAGATTTTACTCCTTTCTGGCTTTGCAACTGCATTTTGACAGAGTTGTGCCTTCATTGCCACTAAAGGCAGTACAGACGGTATTTCTGGCACACGAATGAACATGGTTGTTTTCTTAGTGGTTGGTTTCCTGTTAAATGGATAAAAGGAAAATTTTATTAATTTTAAACAGGAAGAATCAATAAATTTCAGAAATTATAGAGAATATGGCAAACCACGGATAAAAAGAAATCATGTGAATCTACTTTATGGAGTCACAAAGCCACACAGTAGTGTGAATACTGGAATTGCTGTAACTGATTGCGTCTTGTTGAAGGCCTATGGGTCACTGCTTGCATGCAGCAGTGACAAGAATCTTTTTTGTGGTTCATTTTTGTGCAGAACTGTCTCAGAGAGGTTTTGGGGAGCAAATTCCTTGCTGACTCAAGATCTTTTGCCATGAAAAATGAAAATTACCAACTCTTATCTTATCATGCAGTCCTATAGTTGGCATATCTTGTTATTGCTCATGGAATTACCCAATGTTTTGTAAGTCTCTTGCTGTGTTAATTTATTTTGTGCTGTCTTGCTAGTTTACAGTCAAAGTAGTTGCCAGGTGAAGCTGAAAGCTATTCTTATTCCTATGCTGACTAATTAGTCTTTTGTTTCCTTGTATCAGAAAGTCACAGACGCAGTGAGTTTAAAGCTAATCAATTACTATACATGTATTGCATGAAATCAAACAGAGACGGCATTTAGCATGCTCACTTTCTGATCTAGCAATAGCTCTGAGCTTGTAGAGCTCCCATTAGCTTAAAGGCAGAGCACTGCATGGACTTACACAAATTTAAAGCAAACTAATTAGTATTTTCTCTAAACAAGTAACAACAAGTAACATTTAACAATTGGACATTTCAGGGCATAACCATGCAGAACTCCTGCTGAAGTAAATGGGAGATGGGCACTTGGTCCCTCCACAAGCATAGTCTGATTCACTATTTATTTTGTTGAAACTTTGGACTTGCTATTCCATTAATTGACTGTTCTTTTTGTCTTTGTATTTACTTTCCCAGATGTTCCAGCCTATCATTTTACTTATTCTCATCCTTGTATTATTTTCATCCCTTTCATACACAACAATATTTAAACTTGTCTTCCTTTTTACACTGTTTTTTGTACTGTAAGCCATTCCTCATTTACTGTTCATTGTAGTGTTATTTTCAGTTTGTTTATTTTGTCCACCCTCCAAGATAAGAAGTGAAAGAGACATAATTTTTGTAATAGCCACTGCTGTAAAAACACTGAAGACTACTTGTTTGCCAAAACCAAAAAAAAAACCAAAAAAGCTGCAAAAACCATACCAAAAAGTCACCCAGTTGAATAGGAAACCTGCTCACCACAGTGTTCCAGGTAAGCAAACAGACAACGGTATTTTTCACTTTCTCTGTTTTTATCATTTTTGGATAAAAGTTTCCTGGGTGACTGAAACCATTTTAATATTTATTAATTTGCACCAAATCAGAAACAAAACAGAAATATGCACAGTGGGTATGAGGACTCTGTTACTTTTCTCTTCCCACTCCCAGAAACAGAATTTGTATTCTAGCCACATATGAATAGTAAAATCGCATTCCATGTTTATTCTGCAGTTGTATATCACAGCTTGTATATATGTTTTGCATGACTGTGATGATGATGTTTTCCAGGACTGTATTAACATGGATTAGACACCCTGGAGGGGACAAAATCAGAATGCTTGGTACATAAAGCACTCTGGAACTGTGTCTAGGAGCTGGAGCCCCTGAGAATGAGATGCCTGAGGAGGAGGTATCAGAGTAGTTTAGGAGTCTTCAGAGAGATAGGGGCTGGCTGCGTTCTCTCTATGCTCTAGAAAAATGGCCACGCTGGAGTCTAACTTGAACTGATGAGAGTGATGTAAGACACCTCGTCTCATGTTGAATTTATCAGATAACATTTCCCAGTCTGTAGCTACCACAGCTTTACATTCTCCAGGTTTCAGAACGAATTTTGAATGAACACGGTAACTCTTGGCTTGCTGAGTGACCCCTATCTAAATATGCTGTTGGTAGCCAACCACCATAGGTGAGGGAAGCTTGTGTGCATAGGTGTGCATCAATAGTCACTGAATATTCCTGTCTTGCTTATGAGAGGCTGAACTAAGAATACAGGCAACTCATTACCTTTCTTTCGCACTTACATGGGCTGTTCCTACAAACAGTAGATCTCCCGCTGTGAAAACCTCATCTGAAATGTCCAACAGGGCTCAGTTCTCTTTTCTGTTTTATTCAGCCTATGTTGAAACCGTTAAGTCCTGCAAATGTGAATTCTCCAAAGGTGAACAAGTATGTGTATTAATGACATTTTTTTCTGCAGTTGCCATGTTAAATAATCTAATAATGAATAGTGGTAATAAAAAAAGCAGCTAGCCATAAGGATTCCCTTTGACTTATGCTAGCACTTTGTTCACTTAACCCATTCCCAGTGAGAAAAGTTCATCTCCACACCTGAGTTGTGCTCTGCTACTTGTTGAGAGACACCGCTTTGAGAGAAAATCCTCAAAGGGCAGCAGAGGTGGAGCAATAAAATTTATGTTTTAAGAACAAAAAAATAGTAAACTCAAAATATTTGGTATTAAACAAATATTGTATTTTTCTCCTTGTTTGTCTAGCTTTCCCTCAGCATACTCTGCAGGTGTAGTAACCTTATAATTTAAATTATTGACCTCTTTGATTTAAATACTTATTGCTACCAGGGGATGCTGTCATTATCTATTTTATACTTAGCAAGATATGTCTAAAGGAAATTAGAATCAATATATGAGATAATTAGATAGCCTTGACTGGTGACCCAAATAAAAAGAAAGTCAGGCCCAAACTAATTTTGAGGAGTTTCTAAGCTGCTTTCATATGTGTTCAGACAAGAGATGGAGCTAACCTCTGCACAAACACTGGCAGTTACAACCCCATTGCTTTCTCACAGTGTTTTTTTCTTGCATATAGCTGAACATTTCCTAGGCCTAATTCCATTGGGCAGCAACAAAACAAATCAAAGCTGAGACCTTTCGAGACATTTAGGGAGCTATTGCACAGGCTACAATCTGAAATAAAAGCACACCAAAGTATACAAAATTATTTTAGAAGTTCCCCACAGTCTTTGACTCTGTGACGAGCATGGAAAATGATGAGGAGCCCCACAGAGAAATCTCAGTGAGAAATGAGATGTGTTTTTCCTGTCTTTTTTCATTCTCCTTGAAGGCAGGAATTGAAGTGGCTTATCTGTTTCACACCAGATATTGCATAATTTAAAAAGTTGCTGAGAAAGCTAATAAAATCTGTATGAACATTTATTCTTCGCCAGAAGACAAGATCTAGCCAAAGAAATAAATGTTCTGTCTTGTTAAATTGAACTTAGTATTAAGAAATGCAGCAATTATACTTGCAAGAAAGAAAGCAGACTCTGCTCACTCATTTACTGGCCTAGTGGGCAAAGACCACTTCACAGGTGAGTGAATAGATGCAGCTGAATACATCAGCATCCTCTAGCAGGAATGCAGGGGAGTCAGGCTGGGCAGAGACAGACAGAATACTGCTGATTCACTGATTCTGCCTGCTGCATAGCTTGTAATTCTGAAGAGCATTTATAAGAAGAGTACAGATTTTAATTGCATGTGGCAAAAAGCTGGATATGCCAGGTTACCTATCAGTTCAGGTCTCACTTAGCAGATTCACGGTTCCCATTTTGTAACATTCTGGTGAAATATTAACATTCTGGGAAAAAAAAAGTCATTGAATTTGAACCATGAGATTGCCTTAATTTAACATTTCTCTGAAATATTACTTTCTGTTTCCTGTGTTCCCAAGGAATTAATTCCATGTTCTTTCAAAAGGAAAAATCTTTCATCTAGAGGTCTCGTTCTGACATTTTTACATTTGTGTAAATTGGCAGTTCAGCGCACGCTGTGTCTCACCTAAAAAAATCCACTGCGCAGGCTCGAAGGGTTAATGACCTTTCCCAAATCTTCTCTCGCGAAGACTGGCCATTATTATAAATTGGCAGTAACTCCAATGAATTTTTATGTAATTCAGGGAAAGATGTATTTTTTCCTTTAATGCAACCAGATAAACTCAATTGTATTTGTTTTCTATTTAGAGCCAGCTCTGAATGCCCTGACAAAATTTCTCTGCAAATATTTTCTTTACTGCTACTGAAAAATTCCCTTGAAGTTAGAATGATCATCTTCTCTAGGATCAGAGATATTTCTTTCAACCAAGAATATCTGTGCCTGAAGTTCCAGTTTAGAGATAGAATAAGTGTCTGCTGACACATGTCACCAGTGTTTCAGAATCAAAACCAGAAGAGAGCAGGTGCTATAGTGCAGAAAAATGCCTGGCAGTCGGAAAATAGAAAATTGCCAGAAACGTGGCTGTCTAGATATGTGTTATAAAAAAAGATGAACTGCACATGAACTTTGGGAGTTGTTTACGAAAACAAGCAGAGCTTCAGGGTATTACATGCCCTTTCCCTTAATCACCCCAGAATCTGATAGGTGAGTAGGAGACTTCTAAAGGCATCAGTATCACGGACATAGTTCCCATTGGCTTACATGCCTGTCTCTGATTTAATGCCAGGGGAAGTGATATTCAAACCCAACTTTTGCCATTACACATGCAGTTGCCTATGAGGAAAATTACAGTGGCTCTATTTAAAGTAAACATCTAAACTATCTGCCACCGATTTCCAATGTAACCTTGGAGAAGCGACATGACATAACACGTTGTTTGCTCTGTTTCTCCACTGAGTTATGTTACTATCTCAGAAGTGCACAACAGTAAGAGGAGACAAAATTTTTACTCCCTTCTGCCAGTTTTGTGTATATATATACCAATTGTATATATCCACTCCTGAAATGTATATACCAAGATTACCAAGATGTCCATCATTCAGGAATCTAATGTTGTGGATGGGTTGACTGCAGTGACAGCTGTGCTCTTCCTTCTTGTCACTAGTTTATGTTGCCATAGCACAATGGGTGTGCCATAATCAAACTAGTGCAGCAGAACCGAAGATGCTCTGAAACAGTCTTGAGCACATACTATTGTAACCAGAATACACACTACCCTGAGTATGTAATCAGATTATAGCCCATGCTGAAACTCATGCTGCTTTGCCTCCAGTCCTGCATGATGAAGAGAAATTTAGCAGAGGGCTTGTTTCAAATGCCCTTGCACCTTTTGTTTGTTGAGATGCTGACTTTTGACACAAGTAGAGCTGATGCCAGATATAGACAAAATATGCTTTCCCGGGGAAGCAATGTGTTGAATGTAATAAATCTTCCTGCTTATTTTACCTGTGCCAGAGGGCAGAAAGCCACATCTGCTGCTTTGGCCCCTGCTGCTGGAGGAGAGACAGTAGGGACAATTTTTGTTAAATAACTTCTTTTCCTCAAAAGCAGAAGTCACTACTGCAACACTTAAGGGTATATAGAATAATGATCCCAGGTTTTCAGAACTCACTACATGTTTTCTTTGTCTCAATTTTATTCTGTCTTTCCCATATTAGGATGAGTTTAATGTGGCCCTTTGACCTATGAGATGGGTCCAGTGCTTGTCTCCTAATGAGCCCTTCAGTCTCACACATTTCTAATTCTTCACACTGACAGAAATGTAGGCCTTTGCCTGAGTGAAAACTCAAGCCTGGGATTTAATCCATTGTTTTCTTTAATTTTACTCCTTTTACTTCAAAGAGTTCACACAGCAAGACTAGAGGGATTGAGTTAGCAATATTAAAGAATAATAGCCTATGCTGACGGATAAGAGTAAAAAAACATATCTTAGGAGTCTGTCTTCATGTGCAGTGGTGCAGCTGTGCTGGCTTCAGGGAGGAGGCTGTGCTGTGGCACCTGGCCTCCAGCTGTGGGCTCAGTTCTGCTCCCAGGCACTCCAACATCACCCCCAGCCATGTCAGCTGGTGTTTGTGTCCTAATGTCACAAAAGAAAGTCACACTGTTGCTTTATTTTTAAATCCTCAGAGTTTAGAGTCTGGGGATTTTCTTCAGGAACATTCAGTCGAGTACTTGGGCATCTTTGTTCAATTTTTAAATCATCTTTAAAATTTTCACAAACATCCCAAGTCCCATTATTTATGTTACATAGGAGCAGAATAAGCACCCCAGTAATGTATTCACTAAGACTTACTGCTAGACCATATAAGGAGAAAAAATGTGTTTTCCCTGAAACCTGATTTGGTATTTACTATAAAATGCACCCAGAGCTAAAATCTTTATACTGTGCATGGATTTTATCACAGATAAAAACTTACTGTTCTAAAGACGAGAGTGCTGACTAAGCAAAGGTTGTGTGAAACCTCGTATCATGCCCTTTGTCTCACTGATCCTCTTGTCATCAGCTGCTCTGCCTGCAAAAATATATGTCACTCCTGCTTAGTGCATTTGAAGACACCCAGCTGATAGCAGGATTTATCCAGTTTTATGCTGCCTGAGTCAAGTATTTTGGGGCCCTTCTCTAGGTACACGTGGGGAAAAATGTTCTCTGAAATGTGAATTTACTAACTGTGCCTCAGTCACTGTCCACAAACACATCCAAGCACAAGTACCCAGCAGGGCAATGGTATGTGTGTGTGAAGCTTCCACCCAAGGGTCTCTCTCAGTTGCAAAATGAAAGCAATTTAACATACAATGCAACAGGAGAGTTGTGGGCAGAGACAGGAAGAGTGAGCTGGGCTCCTTGTGCCTGTGGCTCAGCAGGGGGAGCAGCTAATTTTCGCCATGCTGGCTTCAGAGTCTCCTGTGGACTTAGACTTGCTGGATCATTTTTGTCACATACATTGTCTTACCTTGCCCCATGCTAACACTTGCTATGGGCACTCCCAGTGATTTATATCCAGACCAAGGTGGTTTTGTACCTTCCTTACCAGACTTATGCCGGAGATGAGTTTCCTTGTGAAAGGGAGACTCTCCATCCAATTTCAAGTGCTTTGCTTTGTTGAGACACCAAGTGTCTTAACAGACTGGAGAATCTGATCCAGAAACCTTATAAAGTATCGGGAATATTTGAGTATATACCAAAGAAACCATTATTTTCATTCCCAGAATGCAAGACAGTAGGATTACACAGTGCCTAATAATTCCACACTTCATAAGTAAGAGCATATTTAGAGTACAGAAAAAGATTTTAGAGAGGAGTGGTTTGCTTTTAGCTCTTTAAGATAGCTGTTAACTGACAAAACCTTTTGTTGTTGTTCTGCTGCTTTAAACAAAACTCTCTTTAAAAAGCAGTTTATGAGGATCAAGTTGCAAAGCTCAAAATAATCATACTGAAAAATAAAACCCTGAAAGCTGGGTCTGGAAAACAGCAAAAAATCTGGACCACAATAAAAGAAACCTAAAATTGCCTATTGTCATAGCTTTAATATTAACACTATCTGCTTTGGCAAGCTTTAAAGACTGGACTGCACTATAAAACCTAAAAATGTCCTGGACTTGGAGTTGTTTACACAAAATATGAAGAGATATAAAGTTACAGAGCTGGGGGCTGGAAGAGGTGGCTTTAAAACCATCCTCCATGCACTGATGTCACGTGGAAGCCAGCTGCGGGGATGATGCTGAACGGAACTGTTTTTCAGTTAGCAGAAGTTGAGGAGTTATTCAAAGAGAGTTACAAATACCACCCCAGTTGAAAGGTTGTGTCTTGCTCAGCTTTCTTATTTCTTTTAAAGATCAAGATTCACAGAACTGGATCCCTGCTAGTTATGTGTTTCATTGCTTTCACTGCTGCTTAGAAATGGACAGAGAAACTTCTAAAGGATTTCTTATTCCATGAAAGGTATGGTTGCAGTTTATTTTAAATCAGTGGTTTTGAACACTTTAGATTAAAAAAGAAAGCATATTACCGATGCAGCAAACAGTTATTTAAACATCTAATGTTATTTATGTGTAATGCGATGTTCATGTATGTTATATATGGTCTTTATTCTTAGAGAAAGACTTCATTAGTTCAGTTAGTTTCTTCAGTGCAGGCAGAGATATATTAACAGAACAGGAATGACGGAGCATTGTGACCACTTGTCTTTCTTTTTCTTTCCTTCCTTCTTTCCTTCCTTCTTTCCTTCTTTATTTTTCCCCTCTCTTCTTTCTTTTCTCTTTTTCTTTCTTGCTTTCACTCTTTCTGGCTCTCATTTCTCTCTATTTCTTGTTTCTTTCCCTTCCCTCATTCAACTGTACTTTCTTTTTATGGATAAAGCACACAATATTGTGACACATGGCACATGATTATAACTGAACAAATACATATGTTTACAATTTTCTTAGTCATCCAAAATACAGCACTTTGTTGGAAATATAATTTAATTTCATTTTTTTCTGTAAAAACAAGGGAAGATTTGTGTCTCTGAATGGTTGTGTACATCCAATCTAATTAAAATCTGTTGAAAAGTAACATCTTGGCTGATGTCAAACAGATTATTTTCAGAAGTTGATAGAGGTTGTTTGCAAACTATTTTGCATTTTTAAAATGTGGATGGAAAGGGAATGGGTATGATATGAGGGAATATTGACTAACATCAAATTGTTGCTTAAAACATTTTTTGCTTGAAAGGAGGAAGGACTAAAGGAAAATGCAGCTCATGTAGACAAAATTGATTATTTGCTTGAATTTGACTGCTGTAATGAGCTTCTGACCTTGTCTAGGACATGCAGAAATTGCCAATACTGCAAGAGCACAGATACTGTTCTGATCTACAGAGCAAATTATAATGTGGCATTTTACATGCCTTTGCATTGCTTAAGCCACATGAAATACCCATGGGGACATCTTAGTGCACTATACAGACAGAGGGATACTACCAAAACTGCATATTGGATTTTATTGCTAGTAGGGGAAAAAGCAAGCAACACCCCCACCCCCAAAACAAAACAAAACAAACAAAAAAAAAGGGGGAAAGAGATGCAGAAATTGGAGTTAAAACTCTCTGAGGAACTGATCCACTGTACAACAGGAGCAAAACTGTATAGTCATTCAGCTGCTAACATCAATAAACGTGTTTTTTTTCTCAGAAAAATTCTCAGAGGAAATTGTAGAAGTGTAAGAAGCAATACAAGCTTTTTGTGAATCTTAGAGCTACAAGTGACTATCTGTAACTTCTGTAACTAACCTCTTTCAAGACTTGATTTCCTTCTCATGGTCTCATCTCTTTTTATAATCGGAGTTCCACATGAAAAAATTAAAGATTGTTAAGATTAATGCAAACATGGCAATAATACTAAGAAAACACCAGGGGCCTTTTCAACACTATATTCATGCTTTAAAGGAGTACATATTATATCTATTCTTATATGTGTAAAAATAATATGCTATACAGTATTGACCTTTCTAGTAATATACTGCTGATTAAAGTATGGTCATTATTACTATGAGTACAGTAGCAAAATCACCATTTGTGCAAATTGTTGACAGATTATGTCTGCCTGTCTTGTTCATGATTTCACAGCATCTACACATGGAGTTTTTAAAATTTTTTTCTGAGATGTATTTGTATAAGGTTTATAGTGGAGCAGAGAGTTTTGTTTATTTCTCAGACATATCTTGAAAGGTTGTAAAGGCATAAATGTAGCCAAAAAGCTAACGACTGTACTAAAAATTGCAATCTTTGAATTAGCAAAGTGAGAAAGTATGGAAATGTTTCTAAAGTTCATTATCAATAGATGTTTAGACTGCAACAGATCTTAAATGCAATAGAATTTTTTTACAAGTTGTTTTTGGTCGACACTTACTGAAGTCTGGCACAAAGCTGAAACACTGGCCTGGAGAGGTGCAGTCTCTCTAGCCTGGCTGCATTCCCTAAGAAGCCGGGAGCAAACCAGTGCTTGGCTTCTCTTGTGATGAGAATGCTGTGCTGTCTTTCAGCAGGTCTTAGTTTCAAGGAGTTTCATGTTTTTATAAAGCTGCCCTGTATGTTTTTGGGCAGGGGAAAGACGGAGGGTTTGAAATCTGTTTGTAGACAGTTGAGGGACAGATTGCCATTTCAGAGGCCCAAGAACAGGTGCTTGGGGTAAAATGTTTTGTAAGCCCTGAGTTAGGATTGGGCCCATGATGGCTTGAGAGGTCCTTTGGGAGGACTTGCTATGACCCAAAGACCTGAGTAAACTGTTGGGTTTCATCTGAGCTCTTCTGCTTGTTCACGAAAGAGTCTTACTTCAAGTTTGGCATCATCTTCCCAGTGAGCTGAAATAACACAGACACTGGTAAACGGTGGTTGCACAGTAGCCACAGCTGAATCAACAAGACTTGTCCAATAACATATAGGATACGGAAGAACTTTGTGTGAAGCTTAGGAATAAATTTTCACTGTATCATAGAAATGAAATGCAATGAAATGAGCAGTTCCTGTGAGTTTACGATCACTGATCGTCAGTCAGGGAAATGAAGAAATTAAAGGAAGGTAGGGTGGTCTTAGCCCTAGTTAACCCTCTGGTAATTCATTTGTCTGCCCGTTTGATTTCTGGCAGGGGACCAAAGCAATGCAGAGGTGTTTTATCACTAGAACTACATTTATGTCCACCCAAGTAACACAACAATTGGCTTTGAGAACTAAAATTAACAAACTCAAGTATCAATGTATGTGTACCAGCCATTATACCACAGGAGCTATCATAACTGAATGAATGAGTGTTATTTTGGTCTTGCTGGCATAGTAAATGTGCTGATGGTAGTGGGGTTTCTATTGTAAAGCCTAAGAAATCAAGAGTAACACCGGGTCCATAAAATCTGTAACTGCTTTGCTCCAAAGCCACATGAGCAGGTCTAAAATATTTCCCCTAAAATACAAATATTTAGTGGTTCATATAATAATTTTTTCATTCAGAGACACTAAGACACTAAAGACTTCTTAAGGGGAAGAAGAAACCGGAGTACAAATCAGGTAAATATTCTGAGAAAGGTTTTGAACTAGATTGGAGTTAGTGCTATTGGAGAATATTTTCTATTTTTCCCTATGCTGGTCCTGAAACTAACATGTATAGATTTAGATTTGTAAATCCAAAAAGCTTGAACCCTTTATAGTGACTGATAGTCCTTTATATAGTAGAATGATGCTTTCTACTGTATATATGTTTGTACCTGTTATTAGCTTTCCTGTCTTGTTTTTCTTCATGTATTCCAAAGCATATAGCCATGAGAATTTTCTGCATATATCAAGTTTACAGTCTTCAATTGCCAAAAGAATGTCACAGTCTTTGTTGTGCTCCATGCATGCATGAAAGGAGTGCATGAGTAAACATGATACCTTTCCATTTGCGGTTGTCTTTTGGACAAACCTAAAATAACTTTTGCCCTGAAGGGCAGATGTTGCAGGATCCCATGGTCCTGAAGTGCCATTCAGTATTATACAGACTCAAATTCATTGAAAACACGTTTATAGTGAAGAGTAATGGAAGATGCAAAGTGGCCATGGTACAAAGCCCACTGTGGCAGATGTTACTGAATTCTGTGATGCTAAATGCATGTCCCACCTCCCCCTTCCAGATTGGGCCTCTCTGCCCTTGGGTTTATGTCCTGTAACACTTAGTTCATCCATATTTCAGTCACACTCCAGATAAATATCAGGCAATTATATGATACTGTTTCCTGAAAGCACATTTCACTTATGAATTTTGTGAAATTGCTTTGTTGTTTTTTGTTCCCTGAAAGCTAGAAACAAATACAAGTAAGACTTATTCTGATAAATTTCCAGGAAACATTCAGGGAAGAAAGAAAAAAAGCAGAGCTCTCTTTGCTATTGCACAGACTGTAACCATGGACCTGCGTAAACAACTGGAGAATACTGAGAGGAACTGGAATAAAGAGAAGATGGAATTGCTGGAGAGATTTGACAATGAAAGGAAAGAATGGGAATGTCAATGGAAGATCATGCAGAAGAAAATAGAAGAGGTACTTCTAAACAAAACTCTGAGCACTACCATTTTCACTTGGGGTGAAGTGACATGGAATCACTTCAATTTTTTTTTTCTAAATTTTATCCTGTTTCTTATGTCTCACTGGAAGTTTCTAATAGCTAGGATGAAAAACCTGGGATTAAGCAGTATTTGCAATTGCTCATTTAACAGTCATGAATAAAGAGCAGCGGGTGAAAGGTCACTTTGTTTGCGATGAGATTGTTGGCTGTACATACTGCTGCCAGTTCTACTGGGCATGAGCCACACTGCCTACATTATACAAGTTTTTTTCAAGTACATACTGAACAATATGGAGCTTAGGAAAATACATATTTAGTAACAAAAAAATCTAGGTATCATAATCTGGCAAAAAGGAATCATATGGCAATGTCAGCAGGGGTAAATGGTAATATTAAAAAGAATACATATTTTAAATGCTGCATGATATAGAATCATTCTGGCTAGAACCTGTTCCATTTATGGATGGCTTTTAGGAGAGGAAACAGGTAAAGTAAATAGCATGAAAGTCCTGACACCACTTGTGTTTACACATACTAACAAACGCTCGCTCCCTGCCATTTGCAATGCATCTCCTTCCAGAAATAGTTATAGCAATTATTTATTATTCTTTTATCCCCAAATTGTCCCTGCAGCAGAACCCTGTGGCACTATAATGCATTAACTGAGTCTGTTTGGCTACGTATAGAGGCAAGTTTTTTCATTAGTGAACTTTTCACATTTTTCATCTAATATACACATGGAGTAGTTTTTTCTTGCTCTCTGCCAACACTGTCCTGTGGCTGAGCAACACAGGAATGTATGGCAGAGATTGCTGACATGAAAGTATGAGAAGTAAAATGGTCAGAGCCAAAGGAATTACAGGCATAAGGCATACACTGCCCATTAAACCAGCCTGTAGCATAACTCCATAATGTCAGCTTTCTTATATTTTACCTGCAATTCTTACTCACAGACTTTAATATGATGGTTTTTGCCACATTTTTCCTTTTGTGTTAGGACTTTTCTGTGGAGTCGTACCTAATTTCACTGCCAAGGTGAGAATACTCCAAAAATTAGTAATGTGATCTGCGTATGTAGTTGAATTTCATTTTCTTAGGTATATGAAGTGTTTTGGAATGATGGTAATGAAAAGGTATTCTGGCTATTAGTAGTTCTGACAATGTCAACAAAGACTGTTTTCATCATGTTCTTTATCAGCATATGGATTAGGAAAGCATGACTGAGACAGAAAAGGCGATAAAGAATGGAATGGGGCTGAGGGGAAGAGAATGAAGCAAATTGCTGTGTACTGCAGGACCAGACAAACCTGCAGGTGATACCGCACGGTTACTGGTAATCTAAGGTCTCCTCTTAAGACATGCCATAGCTGCTCTTGATTTCAGTTGCCTGACATTTCTTCTCCAAAAGCCACATGCCTGGAGAAAAGGGGAGATTTTAAATGCCATCACCTGTAGAAAGATTTCCTCAATAAAATTTTCACTACCTTATCAGCTTGTATTTTTATTTGGTAGTTTTCTCTAGCCCATCAAAACCTAACTTAATTCTTGGATTCCTCCAGGAAGACTTGTGTGGTATAGGAGATGATATTATAGTTATGGGATGGTATCCTTCCTTCTTACTGCTATGCTGAATCCATATGAAGCTCTCAATTTCTTGGAAATGGCAAAGTTCAGCCTTCAGTTTCCATGAGCAGCTGGGCTTCGGAAGTGAAATCTGAAAGCCCAGGATGAGGTCAAGTGTTAAGTCTCTGAACGTGAGAATACTTGTCATCCACAGCACTACCCATGAAATAGCCACATGTTCTTCATGTTATTCTTTTTCACTGTCCTTTCAAAAGCTGTTGTGGTGGCCTCGTGCACTGTGAGAGGGCAGGCAGATGGCTGTTCAGAGGTGCCTGCTCTGTGCTTTCCTTGTAAGAGTAAGTTAAGAATGAAGGTTTATAAAGAGCCATGGGATTCTTGGCACTGGGAATTATACTCTAAGCAGAAGAGATTTTTATGATGTTGCTATTTTTTCCTAATGTATAATTTATCACGGTTCCTAGTTTGAATGGGCTGGGCGACAGGAATTAACACTTTTTCATTTACAAATAAAGCCACTGGATCTCAGCAGATAGCATGAAAGAAGAGCGTGACAGTGCATTGCCAAATAATACTATTCTGCAGTACTGATTTATCACTCCAGTCAGAGGGAAGAATTCCACTTGCCTGAGAACCAGAAAAGTCTGCTATAGTGTAGATGGCACTGTATTTGATGTGAATTCACTTCCTCTCCTTCAACTAATATACTTTAATAGGCTGTAACATAGCCAGAACCCTCTCCCTCCCTCACATTCCCCCACATTCCCTATCCATCAGGTCAGGGCTGTGTCCACCACATAGTGCAATAAGATTACTTGGAAGACAACCATACGGCTTCCAGCTCAAGACAGGGCCATTGATCTCATGAGATCTCTTCCAATTCCAACCATGGTTAAAACCATGGCAAAGAGTTTGTGGATGGTAACAGCCCTTTCCTTGTCCGGTGACAATAATGGTGTGTGAGCTATTACACTAGGTGACTCAGCACTTTTCTACAAACACATGTATAAAAACTTTCCAATCAGTGCTACTGAGTGAAGCATTGTTAACAACAGAAGATAAATATGTATTTTACCATAAAGTTCATTAGAATACCATGATTTAATAGAAGGTTCTATTGTTTTTTCAGCTCTACCAGGAGGTAAGACTTAGAAGGGAGAGCAATATGAATGTCCGTGATAACAATGCCATTCAGAGCAAGATGCTGCAGCTGTCTATGCATTCCCCTACTTTGCAAGAGAGTGACACAGTGGAGCTGAACTTTCAACACAATATGGAAAATGACAAAATGGAAAAAGGGAGTTTGCTCGGTAAAACAGGACACGAATGTAAAGAAACCAGAGCCAAGAGCAGAAACAATACTCTGTTAATGGACAATCTGGCCTTTGAGAACCATGAGGAACTTGAAGACAGCCACAGCACCAAGCCCTCCAAGAAAAATACCAAGAATTATATTGGTGATCTCAATGTAGTAAGTAAAGTATGAGCATGTTTCAGTTACAAGGGTGAGGAAAATACTGAGGACTTTGGCCTGCCAGGTTAACCTAAAGAACTGATCTCCCTGGTTTTAGCTTTCCAGCAAGTCACTACTTCCTCCTTGGTTGCTATCAGTGAGTGTCCTCTCACTATTTAAATATGTTAACAGCATGCTCTTTACCTCTCTTCCTACTGTGGGGGCATTTTTATATTTTTTCTTGTGCCACTTTCCTGTGCTGTGAGTCTGAAATGTGAATGACCACAGGTTTCAAAATAATTCTGGAGATACCATTTAAAACACTTATATTAAAGGACTGTTTTTATATTTATAAAGGCTCTTAAAGAACTTGCCAGAGTCAGTGAAGAATTATGCAGCTATCAAGAAGAAATTCGAAAGAGGTCCAACCACAGAAGGTAAAAACATATTTGGAATTCTTATATTATAGGAAGAAAATTAATAATGAGACTGTGCTCCTTTTGCTGTTCACTTTGAAGCTGGGTTTGCTATTGATTTTATTAGGAGTTGGGCAGTTCCTACCATCCTAGTGTTTCAGTGCTCAGCATAAAACATTCAAATTAAATTTACTGAAATATGATAAAAGAGCGTGTTTTATTAGCAAAATGGAGTTTTTCTCCAGAACCTGCAAATTGAAATTAGTATTTCTGGGAGATGAAATTATACTTGTTTCTAATGGCTATATGGAGGATTTGCAAAGTGAACAGGTAGTTCTATCTGCCCTGATCCCATTTTCATGCAGTTCTATACAACACTGTATGTGTTTGTCAGGCTGGGAAGTTTCTTACTTAAAGCCCAGATCTAGCCATAAGCATGGGGGATATATCAGGAACTGACAACTCAAGAGTGCAAAGAAGGCAAGAGAAGGAAGAACCCCATACATTTGTACTAATGGAGAGATAGCAAGTCAGCCCCTGAAAGGTATGGCAAATGAACATTCCACTATCTGTTAAAAATTCAATATTTGTGGTCTTCTTTAGCAAGCTAAATACCAGTCTTCTTCTTGAGTTGTGCAGAAATTCTCAGGTAAGACTGAACTGCTGGTGTGATGGGGTCCTCATGAAAGAGATTGAAAAAGGCTGTCGCAGCTATGCTGAGACCCCATGGAAGTGTGCATCATGGCAAGCTCTTCTCAGATGCTCCCAAAGAGAAGAGGGACTTCTTACACTCCCCCATGCCGTCAGTTGGCTGTCTGTCACTAGTTTATTATTGTAGCTAGGCTAGTGTTTGTATCTTTAAAGCAAATAGATTCATAGCTGACGTGTAGTTTCTAAAGGTGATTTTTTAACATATCTCAAAAGACATTTTTACTGTCATGTGTAAGGTTAGGAAACCTATACAAGGGGGACACTGTGTCCCGAAGCTTGCTTCAGTCAGTTTATAATCAGGTAGATTCATGGGAGTTATTAGAACTCACAGGATTCCTCTGTCCTTATTGTAGGATAGGTAAGAAAATGAACAATCATCTGAAAAACTCAGGAAAAGAATTTTAGTGGCACAGGGAAGGAATACAAATTCCTTGTTTTGATCTTTCTTCAAATTCTTCATGTATGTTTCAGTTATGCTGGGTGTATCAGCTGCAGCAAAACTGCTCCCAGATCTCTTTAAGCAGCCAGTGTTAAAATGCCTGCTCATGGGGGAATGAATCCATGATGAGGTCTCCTGGAGGGATCCTTATTGCTTGTCCCTGAAACACTTCTCCTGTTATTTCCAGAATGAAGTCACTTCCTTTCCTGGGGGAATTTGAGGAAACCCAAAACACGGTTATTCTGCCTGAGATGAACCATGTGTCCAGCAATGAATCACAGACTTCAGTTGCTTTTGAAACAGAGGAACACAATAATAGGAAGAATCTGATGAGCTCCACCAAGGCTTTGAAGGACATGTCTTATGGTGATCTTACTGGTGACATAGGAACAGACTTCAGACCTTGGCAAAGGAAAGAAGCTCCACCAGTTCCTCCACGGAGCACTTCTCGGCACCTAACAAACTCACTTTCTGCAGCTGTACAGCTTTCTGAAGCACCAATAAGAGACTCAGGCATCAAAAGCAATTGCAAGGTTCAGGACTGTTGGAGTGGAGGGAAACTGAAGAATTCTTCACCTGTAAACAAGAATGAATCTGCAGCAGCCTGTGCAAATGAAGGGCAGGCTGTGAAAGTTCCTGTGATGGTAACTGCTGCGGTACCTGTAACCAAAAATGAGTGCAAAGTTCCAACAAGTTTCTGCCATAACACATGGGCATATGATGTGGTCAAACTTGGGAAAGACAACAGAAGTGAGCCTTTCCAACTGTCAGCCCAAAAGAGTTGTTCAGATGGAAATATGGCCCAAAGCAACAAGATGCACCAGAAACAAAACCCCAAGTCTCACAGCAGCCCTTTTTATAGTAATGACTTTTGTACCCCCGCTACCCTGCACAGTGACCTTTTGGAAGACACCAGATATACTTTGGGAAAGACCCAAAGAAATGAAATGTTAGCAGCAAAGATTGATGAGTTTAATCGGACTGTATTTCACACAGATAAACATAACAATGCTCTGCAACAAAACCAGGTGCCTCAAACAGCATCAGAAGATCACAAACCCTGTGGGCCACTGTGTGACTCTGCTACTAGCAGGACAGACACTGTAAATACGTCTTGTATTTCAAATCCCAAACTCTCTGTAGCCAAGGAGCAAGAAGCTAGCAACCCCAGCAAAGCTGTCAGGACAGCAGGGCAACAAAAACAAATGAATGGACTTCCAAATACTAGTGGTTATAGGCACATGCTCCAGGAGCATGACTGGAGACCAAGTAATTTATCCGGTCGCCCGCGTTCAGCTGACTCAAGGTCGAACTATGGTGTTGTTGAAAAGCTTTTGAAAACCTATGAAAAATCAACAGTGACTTCTCCGTGTAATGCAAAATGCTGCAAAGATAAGTGGACACAGGCAAATTCTGAATTCACTGATGGGGGTTGCGAGAAACTGAGTCAGTATTTAGAAATTCTCCAGATTGAGCAAGAAAAGCAAGAATTTCCGAGGAATTCAGCCAAGCATATTGGGCAACAACTCAAGCAAGGAAAAGAGAGACAGAAGTTACCAGAGGTAAGGTTCATAAGAATGGCAAGACCAGAAAAATTGTTTCATACCAAACCTCAGCTTCTAAAATGAGGCAGGCTAACATTGTATTGTAAATAATTATGTAGAAATAGACATTTTAAACCAAGATCTGGATGAATCAGGAGCATTTCCTCTGCAGATTATAGAGTTGTAGAAGGGCAGAAGCATATAAGTAAGAGTGGAGACATGTGCCAGATTTTGATCCCTGCTGCTGTTCTATAAAGCTGTATTTTAGCTGCAATGCAGTTATGCAAGGATTGAACTAGTGAGAAGTGCAATCAGGTTTTAACCCCATCTTTCCTTCCTTTAGTTATTTCATAAGCCTTCTCAAAGGACTTAAGCACCCTTGTCCATGTCCAAAACCCTGGAGGTCTTAGATAGCATTCTTCAGCATCCAGGGTGCTGCTTGGTCCAGGATTTCCTTGGAACTGCCTATGACAAGGGATATTGTAATTCCATAAATTTTCCAGAAATAAAGTGACCTCCTCTTACTCATGTCTCAGTACCAGCTCCTCCTATATATTCAAGCATACGCTCACAGAAACAGAAGATCATGGCATGACTAATTAATTTATATTTGGCTGAATTTTATTTGCAGAAGTTTAGAAATATTTCATTTACCAACATTCTTTCTTAATGAAGAGAGAAACAGATGGTTTGGAAAATATACTATAAATTGCAGGTTCTGTAAAAGTCCGCAAAGAAAGAAAAATATTTTTTCCTGAAGTGCTCCTTGGCCAACAAACACAGATAGCTATGCCCCTTAGAATATCAAAAAGGAGAAGGCAGGTGTGTTTTGAGCCGAGAAACTTAAATGGGTTCAGACTGTCAGCTGGTATGCTTTAAACTGTCACAAATTCACAGACTTCAGTGGAGCTATGTGGATTTAAGCAGCTGAGAATCTGACCATGCAGATTTTCTTCCACATGTCTTTCTGACAGCCTTGCATTGAAGCAACATCTCTTACTTAGCAGACACATCTTTACTACAGCGAAGAAAGAAAAACCTATGAAGCTTACCATTTGTTTTTCATCTGATAAACTTTTGACAGGAAAACAATTTTTCAGCAATGGAGGAAAGAAATAATGACTTAATAATGACTGAGTTTATACTGATGTAAGCCCAGAATAACTTTATTAAGCCAATTAGATTTTATTTCTCCATAGGCTCACACTTTATATTGTCATTTCTATCTGAACAAACTAAATGTGGAATACTGCCTGATTAGGAGTTACCATTTTAGGTCCAACAGCATGCATGTCACAGAACTGTAAAGAGCTATATATGGCATGAGGCATGTGGTTTATGTTCATTATTTCCAATTCATATCACTGTAGCTATGATCAAAATCTGTTGGGTTTCCTAAAGCTCTGCAGGTAGACATAACACTGTATTAATATGTAAACATTAGTTACCAAATGTGAACAGCTTCACACTGCACTAATGGAAACAGAGTTCTTAACAGACCATGTGACTGCTGAAATAGGATCTATCAAAAAATACCTGAAAAATATGTAGATCATACTTCAGTAATATAAGATAATATTCTGAGTTCTATACTTAAAATAGTTTGCAGTGTTCATTGACAAAAAAAAACTTCCACAAATTAAAATAAATAAGAAGTAAATGTCAGTTTTGTCTTGCACTAACATTTTATACCTTTCCTTGTGTCTGACACTTGTCTCCATGTATTTTAAACCACAACTGATGTGAGAATCCCAGTACATAGAAATAGCTGTTCTTTTGCATTCTGTACATGACTGCACTCCTTTTAATAGCTTCCGACCACCTGTTCTGAGGTCACCACAAATGTCTTCCTGCATTCCCGCTGCATTCCGCAAAAGCCTTAACTTGTTAAAGCAAGGAATTGCCTTTGTGTTCCAGATCTGTGTGCCAGCTAAATGTTCAAGTGAGAAGGGTTTTTCCCGTCCCGCTCGGCCAGCAAATCGACGCTTACCTTCCAGATGGGCATCTAGATCCCCCTCAGCACCACCTGCTGTGAGAAGAACGGTGTACAACTGCTCTGTCTCCTTTCAGTCAGAGACCTCAGTAGTCTGAACCCAGAGCTGGGTTGGATGGTGTTGTGAAAGCTCTACACCTCATTATAACTGTGTTTGGTATGTGTCATAGCAACCAGTTCTACACTATTGTATTTTGTCCAAGAGTGACCCCCACCACGTGCTGGACAAAGCATTCTGAATCTTAGGTCATCATCACTGTGGTCTTCAGTGTTTTTATTGAGATGAAATAACTATACCCCTGGTTTTCTCTGGGTTTTTTTTGGTAGTAGTTCACAAGGAATTTATTTTGAATGGCATCTTCCTTAATTTGCCAATCAATTTTGAGTCAAAACAATGTATAGTGCTGTATATTCTGACTCTTCTGCAAACAGCAGAACGTAAAGCTGTATGCATGATCATGTGTTTGTAGGTGCATGTGTTGGACTAGGAAGTATACGGGCCTGTACTTAGAAGAGACAAACTGTGCTAGTGTTGACATTGAAATTGCAACCTATATGCCTACGTATATATATACTTCATGTTTATTTTAAGAAGTTTGAAATATACAGTCCTGATGACATTTATATTTTGTATATCTTTTACATAGGTTCACAGGCGTAGTATTTAGTGTAAAAAATACTTAAATATTCATTTTTTGTGACTGATTGCAGCGATAATGCCTTGCACAATATGTATCTGAAGCAGACTAGCTCGACTGATTTATCAGTCATGCTTCATGGCATACTCGTTCGGTTTCCTAACCCTTATGCTAGGTCAAAATACCCAAACATATTTTTTTCTGAATTAAAATATTATATTATTTGTAATATGTTAGCCTTTTTCAGCACCAGAGACATTTCTGAAATGTTCCAATCCCTTTAAAAAGCTTAAATGTGCCATTTTATATATAGCATACTGTAAACACTTTGGTAATTTCAACTACTGTAACATACAATTTATGAAGGGAAGAAAAGGGTTATATATGCTCAATTCTGTAAAACTTATTTTTCCTTCTAGCATTATACTTTGAGGTTTGACAAAGTCAAATAACAATGGACTTGTTTACTTTCACTCAAGGCAGGAGAACAAACACCGCTGTACCCAGTGCTGCAGCCACACTCCTCTTTTACTCTTCTCCTAGACTAGAGTGCCTGAGCCACTTGCTCATTTACTGTTCCCTGACTGACTCATGGCAGTCAGTTACAAAGTTTACTTGCACTCTGGCAACAAGCTGCTTCTAGTACGGAAATATTGCATCGAGGTATGATCACAATTGTGCCCAAAATCGTAGACACGTGGCGTTGCAAGTATGTTTTTGCCATCACTTGACATGGTATTATGGGCCATCTGAATGACATGCACAGAGCCTGGCTTGTTCCTTCCCACAGTGTGAGAGAAACATGGATGCTTCTCACACTCTGAACTTTCAGAAAGACAGTGTCTGTTATCCTGGAATTTTTGCACCCTTTGTTAGGCTGTTGCTGGATGCATAGTGCAGTAATGATGATAAATGTTACCTTTAAGTAGCATGTCTAGGTTAAAAGGAGTAAAGAGGCACTTCTTCAACATCAGCCTGATCTTGTCTTACAACTTTTCTTCTCCTGGAGAAACATAGGATGTTCAAAGGAATTTTAAAAATCATCCCAGGATCCATTAATGTGCACATCTTATGTGAATGTAAAAAGGATTTCAGAGAGAGTGTAGGCTTTTGTCCTAGTGAATTGTATATGTGGCAATATAGGGAAAATTAATTGTGCTTAATTTGGTAGTGATCTGTTGTCCTATTCCAGTCATGTTGAGAATTCATGCCTTTTTCCTTCCTTTTAGGACCTTATTGTTCTTTCCTCTACACAGCTTTGATTTTGAAGAGAGAGAAAACGGGAGGCCATGTGTTCTGAGCAATATAGCCTATATGGTAGCATCAGTAACTGTTTGGGCTTGCCAATATTAGAACAAGCAGGCATTAGAGCGCTAAATCCCACCTTGTCATGCCATTGTGGCTATCTGCTTGGCAATACCATGCCCAGAGTAATTTGCCCTATCTAGACTTCTGGTCCTTTCTAAGTCTATCTCACTAAAATATATGAAGACTTCAAGCCAATCAACAATTCATCAAAATTTACTCAGACATTGCGAAGTTCTTGCTGGAAAAGATACAAGGACAGAAAATCTGAGGAAAATTTATACAGTTTGGATGGAGACAAAAGTCTGTGTGCTTAAGTGAAAAATCAAGAGTTCTATAAATTTTCCTGCTTGCCCTAATTTAGAGATTGCACTCCATTAACTTCCTTAGCACTAAAAAAATTAGAGATGATTCACAGTAAATTTGGAACATGGCTTAATATTCTAACTGGAAATTAGCAAACCAAAATGCCTTGAAAATTGACCTTTTAATGCCTAAGTAGCTGACCAGCTTTAAATGCCTAAGGCCGAGGAAAGAGTAATATGAAAGAATTGTAAAAAAAATGGTTCTTTATTTCAGTCAGAGATGACTGCAATAACACTCTTTAAATTACCTCTAAGGTAAAGTTAAGCAGTTTTGTTCTGAAAAATGGTGGTGCACTTTTGTTTGAAGTATTTAACTATGAAAGCATTTCCCTTGATTAGTCAGTGAAGGTGTTTCTTTTGTTCCCTTCAGTTTCTTTGGTTGCCTTTGACATAGACCACATTGTTGAATAACAGAGAAAGGATCAAATATCGACAACATTCCCTGATGTATGTAAGTTTAATGAACAGAAGGTTTTTGAAATAAACTAATAGGTCAAGTACAAGTTCATTTTGTCAAGGTTTTCTGTGTCCGCCTAATTACAGACATTGATTCTGATGCCCAGAAGTATCAAAACTGGTGATTTTGGTTTGCAGGTGGCTAGTTGGACATACTAATTTTAGAAAGTTGCCGCTGTCACTGTTTAAATATTTTTTTCAGCTCCACTCATAACAGGGCCAGTGGACTGTGGTGATTTTTCTAGTTCCCATAACTGTGATTACTGAACCACAGTAATAGCTTTATTCACTTATTTGCTTAAGGGGAAGAGCTCCGTTGGGTTCCGTTCCCCTGTATTATTTCTGAAAAGGAAATCTACACGTACACACACATTCATGCAAGAAACATAAATGCTCTAAGTATAACTTGACCTTCCTATTAATCCTAGTGTCACCTATGGAAGTGGTGAGTTTTGTAAGCCTGTTTTAATATTATTCTTCCATATGCTGTCTGAAGTCTTAATGCAGATATATGTTTTTCTTACTTGCACTCTGACTGAGTCTAAAACTCTATTGCATGCTTGTGGACCTTAGTGACTCTCTGCAGACACAGTCAGCTGCCCATTGAAATAGGGATGCCACTAGGAATCAGCTGGCTGGTACTCAGTTGACAGAAAGCATCATTCTCCTTCATGCTGAGAGATGGAGCCATAATTGTTCCTTGAAACTGTTTTAGGGAGGAACATGGCAGGGTAGAAGCACATAGAGTAGAATAATTTAGACCTTATCTGCACATCTACAGAGCAGGCCACCTGGAGGCTTTAAAACTGGCCTGACTCAGCCTCTGCTAGAGGCAGAAGGAGTAGAGAAAAAGAATTTCCTTTAAAACCCCTCGGTATCATTCCTCAAACTCAGAGTACATTTCCACTAGTGTTTTGTCTTTACAGTGTTAGTGATAGACTTCTTATGTATCTTTAAAATGTTGCTGAAGAGATGAACTCTGCTTGTTCTCCACCAACAACAGAATTATCTTTCACTATTACACACACTGTAAGGGAGTTGGCTGTTATGTATAGGAAAGAATTGGAAATCAGTGTAATATAATTTTCCAGTGCATTCAAAATACCAATCTATTTCTCCAGTTGTCCATTTAAAAAATTGTTTCTGTAAATAGGGATTTTGTATCCAAACGGCTTCAAGAGCATTTTAGCAAAGATCTACAGCAATACAGAAAGCAGGACATTTCCCTTACAGTTTTGTTATTTCTGGACTAAATTTCCTAGCATGCAAGAACTTATGCAATTCTCACAGTGCTGCTAATGCAAAGAATTTCTTTGACTCTGAGATATGTAAGATACAACTCTAGCCATTATACTGCTGATATTCTCTATTGGACTCATCTGTAATGGTGAATTTGGTTGTGTTCATGCTCTTTAAACTGAAAAGTGGAATGCATTTGCTCTAAATGCGCTAATCAAAGCCCCTTGTTGCCTCTCTGGTCTTTCCACCCCTTCTCAATTTCCAGTGGATGTGTATTTTTATGTGGTTTATTGCCATTGGTGTGTATGTATATGTCATACCATAGGACTTTCTATCTGTACTGCAGCCAAAATATTTTTTGGACAGCCTATTCTAAAAAGTTCTGATATTACTACTGCCATTCACAAATACATTAGATCTTGATCTTTTGTTTTGCATCACTGAAAACGCACTTTCTTTATCAACTGTTAGTGGCATATATTACACAAAACTTTGTTTTTTGAAGTTATAATTAGGCTGCTTTTGAAGTTTGATTCTACCCCTCCCCCTTGCATCTTTTGTATTTTCAAAGTGCTTGCATCAGCAGAGACATCTTTCTGATGTGTAGAGTTGATGCAGTTGCTGTGTGGCTGTGGGAGCTCATGCCTAAGGGAGCCTTGCTAACTATGTTACTCTAAAATTATTGTATCAGAATTTCCATGGGGTAAGAGAGATTGAACCTTCAACATGATCAGAGTGGAAGTGTGGTTTATGCCTTTTCTCTAGTACCTGCAGTCTGCAATATTTCTGTTTAAGGGTCCAGAGTTTGTTTTCTCCTAGTGGTGCATGTCTGTGTGTGTATGGCTGAGATGTACTGAAAAATGACACTATAGGGGAGTCCATACATCTTACACTTTTAAATCAGATTATCTAATGTGTAAGCCCAAAATATTCCACTCTATTGCATGAGATAATGTTACCCTGTACTACAGAGTAGATTTGATCCCAATATGAATTGGGGGAAGAGAGCAGACACTGCACAGATAGGCCTAAAGTATGTAATACAAGCAACTAAGCTGCGCTGGCTGATGTTAAGAGGTGAGCTAATGGGGTGAGGTGACTAGTCACCTCATTAAAGCCAGAGGTTCTTTAATACTAGGTCTCAGTGGATGCATAGACTTCTGCTAACCTGCTAATGTGTCACAGGGATTGTAATGCTAAGAAGCCTGATTTTGATTGCCCTTCCACCTGGAGGGATGCTACTTGCCTGTGGCAGATGTGCCTACATAGTCTTTTGCCAGTGCCCCTTAAAATTCCATAAGGTAGTTTACTGCAGCTAGAAGAATTTCTAAATCATAATCACAGTAGAAAAGGACTTTCATTAAAGAAAAGTGCATTTATATCTGAACTCTGTGAACATGACCACTGCCAACTGTCATGGTGACACAGAAAATCAGACTGAGTTTTACTGCTATATCATGAGATATCTGCAGCAGGTCAGCTGTTCTGGTACCATATATGATGTAAAGCTGCTTAAGATATTGTTGTTGGAAGCGCACCACAGAGAGATATGTATGTACATACGGTCTGCTTGTTTCTTTGCAGAATCTTTCTAGTTTCCACAAAGATATTCTGTTTGTTTTGGGAGTTTGGGAATTTTTTTCTCCACATTTACCTGAAAGCAATTGAGCTACCCAAGTTATTGCTGATAAGAAGTCTCATAGGTGTTCTTCTGAAACCAAAATATCTACTCAGAGAAGTAGCTGGCTACCAAAGGAGGTAAGATGGTAAGATCTAAGTTGAACAAGCCAGTTCACAAACTGGCTCATACGCTGTTACATGTCTGTGTACACACACACATCTTAGGAACTTATCCTCCAGGAAATCCCACATGTCCAAGGCAGTTTTGCCATATGACACTATTTACTGCATATAGGAGTACCATAGTCACACACATAGTACATACAGAAAAATGATGTCTAATACTGTATGTAAACAGACTCCTCCCAAAGAATGGTGCTGAAATGCTTTACATTAAAAGCAGCATGTGACTTAATGAGATCCAGTAGGTTTTGAAATCCCACTTTCATATAAGTAAATGCAATCAAATCTTTTAATGAAAGAAACATGCTTATGCATGTCACTTTTTCCTTCCAAATATTTCAAGCCTGTCTTACAGCTCTGATCCTAATTTTGCCTCATGTACTGCAGGGAAAAAAAAAAAAAAAGAAGGGAAGTGGAAATAGAGATAGTCAGAAAAATCCTCTGTCAGTGCCTCTAGCTTAGGCACTGCAAAATGACTGGTACTGGTCTCACTGTACATGGATGAGACTTTGACAGCTTATTATTAAACAGTATTGACCATGAAAAGAAGATGATCTTCCATTTCTCCTCTCTGTAGTTTTATTCCTTCCTTCCCTCTCCTTCCATCAGGAGGTGACAATTCAGCCACCTAAGGAGAAGTAGGCCTGGTAAAAAAAGCTATGTGGAAGCTTCTCTTCACTTTCCAGCTTCTCTTCTGCAGGCCTCCAGACCTGCAAAACACATCATGTTTGAGACGATGTGAGAAGCCAGAAAAAGATGCCTTTTGGGGTCTTTCTGCAACAAGCACTGCATCAGCCAGTTTGGGGCTGAACAGTTTCATGGGATTTTTTTCCAACTGTAGTGTAAAAAAGCTTTTTCCTCTTCTGTGCAGGAGTCTGTCTTTAAACCACCTCTTGGATGGGTTTCTGTAATTTTAATTCATTTTACAGCAAAATTTCACAGCAGTTGGGACAGAAAGTGAAGAATTCGTCATTCTCTATTGGAAGTTGGCCAGAAGCTGAACCAGATGTACAAAGGGCCAAGACGAATTTAAAACTGTTTAAAAATCTTCAGCCAAAGTGATCTGCAGTCAGCCCACCAAGGTTTTTAGAAGTCAACTGTCTCTTTAAGCTTGATTCTGGGAAATAAACCAACTTGTTTCTGCTGTAGTGAGTGGAAAGTGGATGATGAAAGTAATTTGCAACATTCAGAAATGAAGATAACAGTGCTCTGGTGATTTAAGTAGCTTTATGCTGTTTGCACAGCCTCCTATGAGGATAGATATTCCGATTTTCCTAGGATGCCATTTAGTGCCAACCCGCATGTGTTTTGGTCTAGACTGCTGTCTCATAGCGGGTATACATTTATATATATATATATGTATATGGAAGAACCAGGCTGATGTAATGCCACCATCTCTGTGATCATTTGAGAAACATTTGAGAAAATCAAAGCTCACTGATTCAGAGTGCCTGCTTTCCTTTTATGTCTGTACGCACACAGATATGTACATATCACATGGACATATACACTGATCATTTTTTTTTTCTGCTTTCGTCTTGGTTTTGCACTGTATGAAAACCAAAGTGAGGCCTCTTACAATCGGTCTTAGCCAAAATGGAAGAAATAGGGGTGTGACGCTGGACTTGGGACCCCAACAAAAATCCCAGTGAAAGGACGTGTTGAGACATTTTAGGGTAGGGAGTTCAACCAAGTCATTTATCATTCATTTCAGCTACAGCAGCCTAATCCTTTCTTATGCTATTTTGTTCAAACATTATAGATTTTACTCTGTTTTTACAGGGCCAGCGTGAGTATATTTATGTTTTTCCCTACCTACATTGTCCTGTGATTTGGAGAAAAACAGGCTGTAGAAAAAGGACTTCAATTAACAGTGAAGATTTCCCCAGTTCAGGAATATTGGATTCGCTTCATTCACTTGGCACACAGGGGTCAAATGTAAACTATGTCTGACAGGAATATATTGGAAGTTGGAGAGGAATTGAATCTTCAAATTCAGATTTCTGGTTTAGTCTAATTGCTGCTTGAACCTCTGTAAAATCCAACCCCAAATTTCATATTAATCTGCCAGTCCTGATATCTCCCACAGAGTTTGAATTTGGAATGGCTGCAGAGGGAAACTTTACATGCATGTATAAGTATTATCAGTGTGCAGAAACTAATGAATCTCAGAGCACTTCGTGCAGCTCAACATTTCCTGCTAATATTTCACACTGGTGATCACCACTCTAGCCTGTAAGACTGACTGTGTAAAAGCCATGAATGCATAGGATAAACAACAACAAAAATACCAAAAAAACCACACATAAAAAAAGTCCAAGCTCCAGCCACGCCTGGGACATCTCTATTAAAACAAGGAAGCAGATACCAGCTTTGCTGCACAGGTTTCACCACTGATTATGTATTGCCATAGATAGATGTGGAAAGGGAATGGTCTCTTCCTCTTGCACAGAGGAGCATTAGATGAAATTCTCTGTGTTTATAGCTAGATTCTCAGGTTTGCACCAACTTTCCTGAAAGAGCAACAACTGTCAGAGCTGAATTTAAATCAGCTCTTGTGCCATAAGTGGATGCTGATGTCATTAGTTTTCATCTTTGCTCCAGAACTCCTTGCTGTTACTATTGACCAAGAAAGTCAGGAGAAAAGAACCATCTTCTTGACACCCACAGCAAGTTTAGGGTTGTTGAAGGGTGACACGTACAGTGTTTCTTTTCCTAAACACAGTAAAAAACCCCAACAGCCACACTTCTCTTTCTGAAACACCGTGTGTACCCACCTAGTCACTGCTATCTAAACTGGTTTTCATGAGAATGGTTACTTAACATAGACCTTCTGTATTACAGAAAAGGCCAGTTGTAGGATGTCAGGAGTAAGGAAATGCCACACTTAGTTTTCTTATTTCTTTGGCAGAGATACAGGGAATTTGGTTTTCATTACACACGCAGCTAAGTTGAATCAAGAGGAGGGGTATTCGCCCCATCTCCATCATTTCAGAAAGGCCTTGATCTGCAAAATTCTTTAACGCTATCACACAAGAAGAACTTCTGATCACTACACTTTGTTTGGAGGTAGAATAAATGACTGTGATCCAGCTAAGTAATAAACTTGGCAGTTGGGAAGACCACTCTTCTCTCCACAAGCAGCTTACAGTGAGAGTGTGCTAGATATGAGATTTTAAAGCACTGCACTGGTACATGTTTATCTTCTGACTGTGTTTTCTATAGTCCTGTGGAGCAAGCATTAACAATCTCATTTTCGAAATGCAGCAAAATGAAGCAGAAAAAGAAATAGCAGGGAATTCTTGACTTCCTGGGGGTAAGTGGGAGGAAGGAAGTGAAGCAGATCAGAGCAGACACAGCTGTAGCAATGTAAGAAGTGCCATGCTCTTTTCTATTGCCCTTTGAAGAGTGAAACCTGCATCGCTTAACAAGCCAAACCCTCAGACTGATGTCAACTTGCCTAATGCTGGGGAAGGGAAAACCTGGCTGATTTTACATTGAACTGGGCCAGGGACTTCTGTGATTCATTCCAGCAGCTCTTCCTGGGAAGGTGTGTGCAGAGGCAAGGGAGGCAACTGGTGAGAGGGGATACCTACTACTGTGCCAGAATGATTGTGCTTGCTGTGACAGCTCACTGCAGCCCACAACAGTGCTCCAGTCCAAAGATCTTACTGTGCCATTAACATGTCTTTGTTGTGGGGCAGAAGACTTTGTGTCACCACTGTCCAAGCAGAGTTGGTCAAATCTGATAATGTATTAGTCTGGCCTGAAACAGCGTGTAATATGTTCCTGTACACACACTGCAACAGATCTGGCACAGGTTGATTTCATATAGCCAAAGGCAGAACAGCCAAGTGAGGTCAGAAACCAGTTCCTAGTGATCTGTACCAGGCTACCCAAGGGTCAGTGGCAGGTCTGTGGCTAGGGTGCTGAGAAGACAAGAAGGCAAACCTCTTCCCTGAGCTTCGCATCCTGCTTCCCCATATGGGACCTCAGACTTTTTACACCTCTTTCTCCCCCCTCCCCAACATGAAATATCAGTCTATTAAGTAGTTCAGGGCTATATTGTATTAACAGTAGATCTCCCCTCTCCAGCCCCTAATTAAGGTCTTGGATCCGTACAACTCTCACATTTAATTGCACAGTCTCAGTCAAAAACACATCTTTAATCAAGTGCTGGGCAGCCCCAGTTAGCACAATCAGATGTTCTAATGAAAGAAAGGAATGGTAGGTGTTGCCAGCAGAGCTCACACAAAGTGTGCTAAAAAGGCAGGCAAGCTGAGGGCTGGAAAAGTTTCTGTCTCTTCTCTTTAATCACCCCTCCCCACTCCTGCTGACATTTTCTGACTCGGTAAAGCTGCCAAATCGCAGATGGTTGTGGGGCCTGCGTGAATCAGAATAAAACAAGGAAGCTAGTATTTGCAGGAGAGATTGGAACAGCAACAAATAAGACTGACCTGATTATTCAAGCATGGTTGGACATAATGCCAAATTGCATCTTCTGATATTTGCTGTGTGATTTATAGTATATACTGCAGTCAAAAAGTGTTGCATCCCCTTTTTTTCTCCTCTGGTATGAATCTAGTAGCTTTTTGGTGCTCTGAACCTCCTGACTTCTGAATTTTGCTGTAACGAAATACCTCCAACACAGTTTAGAGGGGACAGCAATAGCAAATCAGATAATGTCTGCTCACATAGTCATAAGTATAGATATTTTGTTGCCAAGATATTTAACTGCTAGGCAACCGATGTTCCATTTTGATAAAGATGTGGTATTGCACACTGGGACTTGTAGTTTCAGCACTGTATCAGTGTATGGAAGTAAAGGATCAACAAGCCGACAACAGCTGGTTCTTAGATTCACTCTGGGGTGGCTTTTGCTACCCTGTCTGATGCTTTGTTATTAAAGATCCATGTTAGAGGGAAAGCATGGGTTCAGTCACTGAATTTTAAAGCACACAGGCAGAAGAGAGGAATGCTGATCTGCAGGCAAGATTCATCAAGCATTGCTTCTGCTCTTCTGGCACTCTGGCATCTGACTAACCTCCTCCAGGACTAGGGCTGCAGCTGTAGTACAAGGGCAGCTAGACCTTAGCAGCAGTCAACAGCATCATGTACTTTGGGGGAGGGAGAGAAAAAAAAAACCAAACCAGAACAAAAAAAACGACACAACCAAAAATAACCCCAGAAGTAAGAACAGGAGTTAATTTCTTCTGAAGATAATGTTTCTCTGGTTCTTGGTCACAGGAATATATGTCTTTGCACATTGATGGATTGTCTCATATGTTTTGGTTGGAGTGCAATGCCGTTGTTCCCACTTTGTAGCTGGAGAGCAGAGGCGCAGAGAGCCAATGTTTTAATGGCATTGAACTGTGGAATTCCTGAGAATTCTCAGGGGTTTCTGGTCTCCAAACCAAATTTCAGCATCTGCCTAGCTATTGTCTTTCATCCCTCTCTAGCCAAACAGATTACAGGGTAGAGAAGGAAATTGAACCCACACCTCTCACATCCACCATTATAGCTACTGTCCTGCCAACTAAGTTTGGGATTTGAGCCCTGCTTACTTGTCCTATTACAACTCTTGACACTGCTTTAAGCTGTAAATACATATAACTTGCCTTTCTGCGTTAAGAGAAGTCTGCTTTAATGGCAACATAGGTTAGCTGTGCATACGGTGAAAATGCACATTTTTTTAAACCTGCTTTTCTTTCATTTAGGAAAGAAAACCGGGTTAAAAACTTCCTTTCAGGAAGTTGCCTTCATTCTCTTCCTGATTAACTTTGTCTGCATCATTTTATATGCTTTTAGTCTTGTTTCTTTTTATTCAAATTTTTTTATTTAGTCTGAGAAAGTGTTTCCAAACTTTTCAAGCATTCTTTAAGAGGACTTTTGCTTTGCCTCTAACTATGCTTTGGAATTGTCTCCAATACCATTCTCAAAATAGACAGGAGTAACCAATTTGTTTTGCAAAGGAAACTCTCCTTGAATTATCAAATGATACAGAGTATATTTCAAGCTGTTCTCTATCACCTTCTTTTTGTATTCTGACATAAATCAGCTCTTTTCACCACTGCTGCAGACTGGGCAGAGTTTTTTTGTGATTTCTTCTGCCAACATCTAGGTAATTCCTATCATGAATTACAGATGTCCTGGGGCACATCCACACAAAAAAGTGGAATTTGGGCACTCACTGACCTGAGAGATGATAAGTCACCCTGAGTCACATCAAAGCAGCTTTGTCATGGATTTACCACCTGGATCTCAGTTAGCGAGTCCTGCAGGTTCACATGCTGTCTCTGAAAGATGATTTTCAAGAAGCTCCAGACATTCACTTGCAGACAGTGAAATTACCATGTCTATTTTTACTCATGTGGTTAGAAAACACACATGCAAAAGAATAAACTTTCCTTTTAGAAACTTGTCATTTTGTTTTGCATAGCAGTGGGCAGTAAATACTAATGTGAGACCAAACCACAGACTAAATGACATGTCTCTTTCTGCAGAGAAATTTAACTTGCGTTGAAGTCCATGGGAGTTTTGCCCATGACTAGTGGAAATACTAGCAGTTTCTTAGGGTCAAACAAAGAGTAGAACTATATCAGGAAAAATCTAGCTGAAAGCTGCACTTGAAACATAAGTCCTGCTCATAAGTTCACTGGCTGGATTTGCACAGCTACTCAGGATCAGCCCCCAAACTAACTATGTGGCTGAGTTCACCCTGCCGACAGTACTTGCCAATGGGAGCTCTTCCGGACAGGATCCAGGGAGAGCAAGATGATGCTTCCCCATTGTGAGCCCAATATTATGGCAGCTTCTCTTGCACATCTCCCCATTGTGCAAATCATCCCAGAGACCCATTGGCTTTGGTATTGGCAGACCATAGGTAGAAAGAAGTCAATCCTGGATCCCACTCAGGAATAATCTCCCTACTTCCTCCTAGAAAAGCTATCTGATGTAGGGTGAGTGATATTTGAAAGGAGCCTAAGTTCAAGCCAAAAGCAGGGCTGTAAGTTCAGCCTGTACAGGTACAAGTTAGGTTATCCCCTGCTCTGAAACTCACTGTTATGAAGTTAGTGTAATACAGCTTCATTGAAGTTGCTAGCTATCTTGATTTGGTAAAATGTAACCCTCTCACCATTTAAAAAATATGATAATTAAAGGATTCAAATGCAGTATAGAATCCTATTGCTTAGCCCTTGATCCTGTTTAGTGCTCCTGATCTGTGGATTCATTAAAGAAGTGTTTAAGTGGATAAATTTGTTTCAGGAAGTGATCTGTTCTCTTAGATTACCAGAGTGTATTTATTATTCTGCCAAGGTAGGGTTCCAAAAAAGATGTCCTTTAAAATTGGGTAGACACAATAAAGTAGGAGGATAATCATGTGCTGGGCAATTGTTTAAAAACATCAAAATACTAAGAGACATGCATTTTAATGTGAGAAACACAAATCTAGTGGAGTACTTTTTGTAGGCACCAGGGAAGATTTGGACTGCATCATATCAGACACATACAATCACATATTGATAGAAAAGCATTAAATAGATGAGATAGAGACCATCCATGAGAATGGATGAGAAAATGTTGTGCTGAAAGTTCTTAATGTAAGCAGTATCAGGTAGAAACTATTGATGGAAACTTAATAATTAAAATAAGTGTAACTACTGAATCTACAAATACCCTAGTGTAAATTATCACATTAAGATGCATCCTACACCTTGCATTTCTTGTAGCTGTGCAGAAATATATTAAAAAACTTTTTACTGCAAAATGAGATGAATCATGTGAACTCATAGGCTCACCAAGTTCAGGAGGTCAACAGTGACTCATTTCTGCATGACTAGATCATAGCAGAGGTACTGACTCTGGTCTGGTATTGCAAGTGTCAGATCTGACCACCTTCTAACCTTGCATGTTTACATATTTACCATGGTGATGCTATTCACACAGCTGTGGTCATTCTGTCTCTATGGGCTTCAGCACTGCCTGTGAAACTGGATAGTGTTGTCTACAACGGAGGAGGAGGATGTGACCAATTGACCATGATAGTTAAGTACACCTCATGCTATGTAGTATGTTAGATCCCCAAAGTGTTGGGCAAGCAATGATTTGGTAAGGTGAATTCACATTTTGTGTTAGAATAACCACTGGACAATCCTAGTACAAGTGTAACTTGGTACCTAGTGCTTCCTTTGGCTACTTAAGCAATACGTAGACTTTACAGAGGGGAAAACCTCCAACTTTCAGCAAAACATACAACCCAATAATGCACAGTTTCTCTGGAAATCAGGCTCCAGACATTAGCAACTCCCCGGGACATAGTCAGAGTCTGTAATCTCCACAGTCAAGAGGTACAGACTACAGCAAGCCAACCTCACCTTTCTCAAAGGCAAAGTTATTTTGGAATCCAGCATATCAATAATGTAGTAATGGGTACATGTCCTGGCTTCTGTAACTCACTGACAGCAGTGAGTTTCCTCTCACCACAGGGTAACTCTGTCAAAGACATAAGTAACTCTGGTTTACCTCTGAGGCTACTTTATATTTCGGTCTTGACTGGTACCTATTTCTCTCGCTGTCTCTCGGTCTCTTTCTTCATGTTTCTCTTCTTGTCCGGTAATTTAAAACAAAGTAAGAAAACACAAGCAAGTGTCTTAAAATTTATCACTTTAGTGAGACAAAAGGAAGCTTATACCATTAGTTGCTGTAGGCGACCTCCACGTAAATGTGAATGCTCTCATGGAACACTGAAGTTGTTCTACCTCCCTGCTTTCCATCTCTTGAAAAGTCATCCTCACTGGCTGTCTGAAAGCATTAAGTGCTCTGGAGAAATCAGGGATGAAAATGCTCCTATGGAAAATGGATGCATGAAATTGTAATAATTATCATTGTACTTACCATATCGCAGTACATAACTGAAGGGAGTTTTTTTGTAAAGCATTATTAGCCAAGCTTTTAAGTCTGTTAGAAAAGAGAGATAAAACATCTTTTCTCAGTGTTTCTTGCTTCAGAAGAGGGAAAATGGCTGAAAGTTGAAACTATGTGCTTCTCCCAGGTCTGGTTCTCATTAAATACACAGTATTTGGATTTTATTTACTCATGTTCAGAGTATCTGCAGGTTGATCTGTGAAGATTTTCCTCAAGCTCATGTGGACATATGAGGTCTCTACCACATGACTAAACTTCTGGTTAATTGCCATGTACCACCCAAGACTTGGGTATCTCTAGTAATCTTCTGTATACCAGTTGCTAATCTGTCATAAACATAGGGTAATGCAACACAGTTCAGATCACTGAGAAAACAAAACGTGGTACCCGAGGTCTGCGGCCAGACCTAACAATGCAAGGCTTAGGGAACTTGGGTTGTTTTCCTCTCTCTGCCACTCATCTGCTACGCAATTTTGGGCAAATCACTTTAACCTGTCATCTTTCTCTTTACTTAAAAGAATTTGAAGGATCATATGCACTTGGGATCTCTACACTTTCCCTATCCAAAGAATTCATAAGCTTGCTGAGGTTTGCATCCAGCTAGGATACCAACCTTTTTCTTCCTATGGCCTTGGAGTGCGTTCTTGTGAAGAGCACTTACTTTTAAGTGTGCAACTTCAGTGAAGGGATTAAATATTAACTGCAGCAAGAGCAGTCAATGGTGCAGTGCCTGAGTGCAGAAAACAATAGCCATTAGCCTCAAATATTCCTAAGTGAATCTGACTCTTAACTAAACCACCGCTGTGACTCACAGCTGTTATACCATGTAAATACTTTTCTGAGACAATAAAATATAATTGGAGTCAGCTTGTTGTTATTGATTAGAACATAATGCATTAGAGAGCATCCTTTCCCATGCACTCTATTTATAGACTCTGCATCATGGAACAGTCGTTACAGCTTTTCCATCCTCATTGCACAATCATGAACAAAGCATTAAACACGCATTCCTGTTAGCATACTAACTGGGGCCTGTTAAAAGTGACAGGGGCTAAAGTCAGTCAGAGAATACAATATTTAGCATTTCTGTAAGTATCTTTGCAAGTAGAGTGAAATCCAGGGGAAAATGGGTGTGATTTAGCAAGGGATGTTAGCTTTCTTTATATGTATACGTTGAAGACATGGTATGTATTTTTACATTGCCAAAAAGTTTTACAGGGCAGATGGCACTATGCGAGTCTTTTCTCCCTGCAAAAGTGGCTCTCTGCCCAGCTCTGCAGCTTTTCCTTCACTCCCTCCGGGAACCTGCAGTCCCAGGACAGCCTTTCTTAAAGAAGCATGCAGGGGAAAGCAAGGCTTGTGCTCTGCCAGACCCAATTCACTTTAAACTGTAGTCAGCTGAATGAGGTACCTGCTAACAGGCACGTAAGGAGGAAAGTACCTTTAGGCTAATGTAGTGCATCTGCACACACAGCTAGAGAGGAACCAATGTGCTAGCAAAATACTCTTCCTACCTCTTGCTCTGAATGCCATGAAGGGTTTGACTTTGTGACTGCTGCCTTCAGAGCTGTTGCTGCTGGGTGGGAATAGTGAAGAACCACACAAAGCCTCTGATTTAAAGTCTGCTTTCTGCAGAGGACGCAGAAAGTGACCATCTCAAGAATGAGATGTATACAGGCCAAGACTGATGCTTTGACAGCATTATGAGTTCCTAGGGAAAATAGCAATTGTAATGCTCTTGAACAAGTCTGTTTGGTCTAAGGTTTGGAGTAACCTCCCAGAGCCCCAAAGGACAAGGTTGGCAGGTACTCACTATCATACAGAGCCATCCTTCCTGATATGACGTAGGTATTTAATAACCAGGGTCCCAACGGAGCAAAGAACATGAGCACATGATTAACTACTTGAAGTTAAATATGTGCCCAAGTAGTTCTGAACTGGAGCCAAAGTATGGAAAAGATGATAGCAAAGGAATATCCAACTAAAAAGCAAAAAGAAAAAGAAGCATGTCACTGGAAACACAACAATTCTTTCAAGTTCCTATGCTCCAGTATAGTCTTTCTTTTGTCCCTGCTTGCACCCTAGCACAGCTATGTAGTGCTCGAGTGATTCACCCTGGAGGGGTCTCTATTTCAGAAGAAATTATTTTAGAAGTGTAATTTATTCTGATTGCTAGTAGTAATTGTGTAGTTTTCTGGCAGAGAAAGTAAGTAGTATTTAAAAGCAAGTAGCAAACAGCAGTGAAAGATGACCTACAATAAATGCTGTTGTTTACTAGCTGTAAGCAAACACAGCTTGCTCCACATTGTGCATCCTTCTGCTACAGCAGACCCCAGACCTCAGAGCACCACAAAGCAATGTGCACCTGCTATAAATAGCCATCAAGGGCTGTTTCAGAGTCTTCTGAAGGTATTTAATGTTTTTTGCAAGATTACATCATTCATTTGTCCTTCATGGTATGATAAAACAGGAAATGCTATTGCTATGATATATTAACTTGGGTATCTTAGGCCTAGCTGTCATTTAGAACAAAATGGGCAGTAAAAGTACCAATCAAGTTGAAACAAAATTTACGTCTACTTCAAGGTGTTTCGCACTTTCCACATCGGGTAAAATGTGCCAAAGGCAAACACGTTTCTCACTGACATGCTTGTCTGCCTCTCAGTTCCATGCAGCCTCAGTGATGCCTGTGAGCAGGACTGTGGAGCAATGCAGCAATGCTCCTGTCTCTTCTCTGCAACAGCTTTTATCCCATGCCTCCAGTAATGGTGGTCCCTAATGAGCTTCTTGTTGTTAAGGTGTCTCCTGGGTGTAAGTAAGCAAACCATATATCCAGAGAAAAGAATGTATGTTGTTCCCAATACACAGGGTGAAGTGCAGGAGGGGGTGCAGGAGGGGGTGCAATGTGCTGGATTCTCTCACATCAGATTCCTGTGGGTCCCAGGAGAACATGTGGGTCCCACTCCTCACTACCTGTGATCCATGAAGTTATGCTGAGCAGTCAGCAGACCCATGTGAACGTATCTGTTGTGTCTGCAGGGAATGGTTTGATGCTAGCAGTGTCTTGGGGTTTGTGAAAAGGTGGGAAAATCCTTTGGACCATGGGGTGTGGGATATGAATTTGGTCTTAGATACCATATTGGGTCAAGGAGTGGCCTATAGCAGCTTAAGATTTTGTTAGAGAGCACAACCAAATCACTGTGCAGCAAGGGCAGGATCTGTACAAACACACACTTTCACAGGGCCACTAGCCAAAGGACATATATCATCTCCAAGGGATGACGAGATCTCGTTGTTTTTTTGTGGGCTGGGTTGTCTGCATGACTGTTACCTCAGACAAACCAAAGCTGTCAAATCCAGAAGCTCCTGCTGGCCCACTGCTTGACACAGAGGACACTGTCCAACCAGAGCTGAATTGTTCACAAGATGCTCTTCATGAACCTCCTTATTGTGCCTGAATTCATGTGAAAAAGAAAATAAAAATCCTTGGAGAATTTCTGTCTTACTGCTGCTTCCCTGGCACATGACAGACTGACAGGCATCAGAGCATGCAGCAGTTGAACAAAAGAGGAGGTCACCACAAAAGGAAGTCAAAAGATCAGGCGCTGCTCCAGGCACAGCTGCTGATATATAAAATACAATCCAATTGGCATGCAAACAATTGTAGCTGCCAAACATATCCCATGAAAAGCTCAGGGTGGTCTCGAGGGTTGGACCACAGAAAGTTAAAAACACACTAATAACAGCAATATGCAGAAGCTTAGCCAAGTCAGGACAAAAATCACATGTTTACCAATTTCCATGCCTGCAAGGGCTGCTCTGCTATGACTAAGGTCCTACCCATGGACCTTGTCACACATACACGTCCAGATGCTCAGCTCAGGCACACATGTCCCAGGATGACTTGGAGTCATGTTGCCCTGTGATGCCACCGGTGTCAGATGGTGCCGCTGACTCAGACTGCAGTCTATGCTGGTGTTTGCTGCCAAAGGGGAGTTTACTCCCAGCTGCACACTCCTAGGGCTAATGCTTGTGCCCCTGCCTGGTAGGCAGGATCTGGGGAGAGGTGCAGCTGAAAACCGATCCAGAGGAAAAATAATGACTCATGTTCAGCCTGAGATATTCCCTGCCCTAGGTCCCTACTTCTGCTGGTGACAGTGCAAGGGAAGCTTTGGACATGTGCAGCAGGGCCAGTCTTATCCCTTTTGATGACAGTGTGAAATCAGATCTGTGCACATGAAACCCCAGACTGGTTCATGCAGGTCAGACTTAGAGTAGCATTCAAGGGTTTGTTTCAAGGAGGCTGTTTTTCTGGACTGTTCTTTTAGATTAAAATAGAAATAAGCATTAGCCATGTGGCCTGCCATGCCAGCGAACTCTGCCTGATTTCTGTGCCTTCTGGGAAGACCCATGATGCTTTCTCTTTGGTTTTTGCTGTCAATACACATTTGTCTTTAGCTCATATGCTCATCCAAGGCTTGTGACTTGGCAAACTTCAGCACCACAACATGCTGTGTAACCTTCACAGGTTGCTTCTCTTGTTTTCATGAAGTTTTGCTAATGGCAGCTGGTGGCTGCTCCCGTTGAGTCAGGAGAAATGCACTCCACATCTCTAGTTTGCAGTCATGTCTCTCATGTAGGTCTTGTTGTACAAAGACCTAGGCAAAACTGTCAGGACTTGTGCACTCTCAAAGATAGATTTTTTAAGAGGTTGATTTCCTTATGTCTAATCCCTGCATAAGCACCCTATGGTGGTAGAGGGAGTAGCCTTGCACAGCCCTTTCTCCCTCTCATACAAAAGGCTACAATTAATCTAACGTAACAAACATGTTTGTGATCTACATGAGGCTCAGTCCTGCAAGTATCTCATGTCTTTTCTGGGCATCCCTGACATTAGTACTTGTATTTCTACTTGTGTATTTTTTTCTGCTCTTTAAGCTTTCACGTTCTGGTTTTCTCTTCCATTTGTACATGCCTGATCCAATCATTTTCTCTTTACACTACACTTTGTTCCTTTCCACTGTGGTTTTGTCTACTAGGAAAGTGTAATTTTCCATTGTTCCTCTCACTGTCTCCATGCACAGCCCTGCACACCCCTCTCCACTCATGCCCATTCATTTGCTACTGCCTGCCTTGGCCCTGACTGGTCACCTGACAGTTTCTAGGAGCTGTTTTGAACTGCAGTGAAACACTGACTACATACTTGGAATGTCAGTATGTGCACAGACTTGAGATTGACAGTAATGGGCAGTCAGGGGCCAGAGAACTTCCTGGAAACTCAAACCAGCCTGAGCCAATAGTTTTTGATAATAAATTATGTCAATAAAGAAAATCATATTGTAAATTTAAAAGCATGTGCATTTACTTTTCCAATATTTTCCATTTATTTTGAGATTTTCCTACTTTATTCTGGAAAGACATAAATCTATGAATTAATGATCAGTTCTGGTCCTGCAAAAACTAGGAATTAATTTCATGGAGTGCACTGACTACATTATCTGGGAGGAGTACTCTGACTGTGTGCACGTGTCTATGCATGAGACAGGTATGTGACAGAGTGGTTTCACCAAAGGTGGCAGATGTAAGCCTTGCATATCAGAGCAGATTTCCCCTAAAAATTGTTCAGTTTTTGAACATAGAAATATCCTAAATATGCACATTTGCATTTTTAGATTTTGTCAGTGTTCAAGCTTCTAAATATAATTTTTTAAAATAAGAAATCCCCAAATCTCTAAACCAAAAATACTATAAAAAATGCATTTTAATTTTCTGAGTGCTCCAGTGCCTGCCCATTATTCCACTTTCCTGGATTACCAAGCCTTATGCCAACCTGCAAGACTATCTTCCTTGTATCAAAATGATGCGAGAATGAAGGTGGTGAGTAGCACTGGAAATACATACTATGCCTGATCGGAATCCTTGTGCGTGAGAGAATAATGAAAATATGCTCTCAGTGTTCTGATAACTCATCAATTATTTGCATTGCACTCCAAAATTCTCTGGTAGGAGGGAGGGCTCTGTGGTTACCCTTAGCAGCAGCAGCAGGAGTGGTTTTAGCCATGCAAGTGGGACTGGTTTGGTAGCTGAATGAAACACCATGCCTGCTGCCATTGTGCCAAAAAACTCCAAAGTTCAGAGGTATTTCATGGGTCATGTTACTTTGGCCACTTCTCCCCATTTAATATTGAAATCTCATGTGTTTTTTGGAAGAGACAGCTTCCCTTAATCCATCAGGGTTGTTTCCATTACAAACAAACCTCTCACAGTAGAGCTGGAGCCCACGCTGCCTTGTGCCTGTTGGCTCTAACAGTGATTCCCCGGGGCAACATGGAGGTGGAAAGTGAGTGCCAACACTCCAGTGCAGCAGCAGCCCCCTGGCAAGCCATTCAGATTTCATGGCCCTCAGCAAATCCTGTGCCACCTTGGTGTCAGACCCACTGAAGCATGAGCTGATGTAGGGGGAGAGTGATGGAACACTGCTGGATGGTGACCCCAGCACTGACAGCAAGCAAAGAAGGCACAAGGGAGGGCTGAAGATGGTGGATGGAGGCAACAGGGACTGAGAGGGGGAGCCCTACAAGGAAAGCCCTCAGGAAGACAAATGGTGATAGAGAAGGATGATGGAGGGCAGCTGAGCAGAGAGCTGGGGGAAGGGTAAGGAAGGGGGAAAAGATGGTGACATGAGAAACCATGGAAAGGAGGACAGAACAGGGAAAATAAGGAGAGAAGACAATTTCAGACACCCATAAGGGAAATCAGGTGCTGAAAAAGAGAAGGGACTGCCTGGGGTGACAGAAGGACATTGGAAGAAGACCAGCATTGGAGACAGCATGAGGACTGATGGGAAAGCTGTATGCAAAAGAGAAAAGATAATGGGAAGAAGGTGAAAGGAAGCTGGACTTGGCGTAAGAAGAATCCGAAGGAAAAAAAGGGAAAGAAAATATGCAGAAGATTAATGTAATAGAGATAAATAAAGAATGACAGTGAAGAAGCAAGGAACTGCTTGGGACTTGTAGAAACTTTATTCAAACTTATTCCACCCCAGCTTTTGAGGGTGACTCTCAGGATGGGCTCAGGAACCTGTGTTAAACAAACTCTACTTTTTGGAAACATCCTTCCAATAGTAATGAAGCAGAATGCTTGAAAACTGGCACATTTCCTATAACACAGGGGAGATAGAAGGAAACAAAAATAATAGATTTGTCCATAAAGACAGTAATTACAACCACATGCTCTTATAGCAGACCTATTTTTAAAGGGTCATTCTAGTATTTTTGTTCATTAACTGTCACTGAGGAGGAAAAGTGTAGTGAGGAATTAACCAAGCTGTGTTTGCCGTACTGCCTGCAGATGGATGGAATAGTGCTTGGATGCTGTAGATACATGCCTGTGCTGTACATCACTGGGTAGCAGGTAGGGAGCCAAGGTGCAGTCTCACCAGTGGATATAGTCAGCCTGATATTGCAGTGCTGATGGAAGGGTTGCCCTCTTGGAATGGGAGCTGAGGGGAGGAGGAGACCCTCTCTTGCCAGGGTGGTGATGCCTCCCCACTCTGCCTGGTGACCCCAGGTCCCTACTGGGCACTGGCCAGCTGGGAATGGGCTTGTTTCCAGTCACTTCCTGCTGGCCTGGCTTCTCCTGCTTCAAAGGCTGAACAAAGGCAAGGGAATTCAGCCCCAAAAGCAGCCAACTCTCTGTGTCCTCTGATACTGCCAAATTCACAGAGCAGAGACTTTATTGCATGCAAGCAATGCTGTGAGAGCAAGTCTGAGACTGGGGGGAAGTTTTTCCATCAGGTTTGTTGCTGTCATGAGTTTCACCTGATAGCGTGATGCTGCTTTTAATCTCTCATGTGCTCCTTAACCCCGAGTGTTTGAATTTCAGCCACACAGTTCACAGTTTGTTCCATTCCCTGCTCCGCAGGGAAGGAAAGGCTGCACACAAAAAAGAGATGTACGTGGCATTGCTGGGTTTTTTTCGCTCATTCTTGCAGCTGCTGTCCCTGGAGGCTTTTGGCTGAAGCCCAGAGGGTAGAGGGGGGATGGCAAGAGGGCACAGTCATGGCTGTGGTGCAGAGACAGGTCAGCCTGACAGGCTGTAGGAGCTCTGTCACTGGCATCAGTGACATGTGCGCTCCCACCCCATACCCTACAACCCACCCTCTCCACGCCCCCCACCCCCCCACCGGGAACATGTCTATCCTGATATGTGTACCAAGGACACATGGCTATTATGGCTGACCACAGGGTGGACAAACCCTTCCCTGGCTGGTACCAATGCCTGTATGGAAAGCCACCCTCCAGCTGTGCCAGTGCCTTTCTGCTAGTGCCCAGGGAGATGCACATCCCTAACAAAAGCTGCTGTGTTTTAGCACCCCAGAGCAGAGACTGCTGATGAATGCATTCAGCAGATGGCACAGGCTGACACCACGCACTGGAGCTCTCCTCCTAAGGAATTTCTCTGTGCTAAAATGTGTTGAAAGCTTTAAAAAGCATTAGCAAATGTAGTGGTTAACTACTTTCCTGCATTTTAAATATCTTGTTTACTGCATGTGACATTAGAGAGCCACATTTTATTGTCATATTTCAGAAGGTATATATGTCGGTGTGCACTGAGGGTGTGATAGCCCTGCAAACATACTGGAGGGGTGGTGAGAAGCCTGCCTGTGGTACTGCATGGGGAGGCGTTTGCCCATCGCAGTGACTCCTTTAAAGACAGCAGTAAAGTAAAATTCTGTAAAAATCAGATGGCCCAAGCAGCAAGCTCTTTTGGATATCCAGCAGAAGGAATGGTATTCGTTCCATGAAAATGTAATGAAAATCACTTAACAGAAAAACAGAGCATGCATTTGATGAGATCTACTGAATAAGAAAAAATAGTACGAATACCTGGCCCAAGAGTAAAAATTTTCAGCATATTTAGCTCTGCAAAATCTCTGCTTACACATGTGAAAACAGATTTGTTTAATTCATAACTGTCATGGTTATAATGCCTTAAACCAAGCTTCTGAGATATTAATCTGGTTTTATAGTTCTTTCCTTACTGATGTAAGTGTTCTTGGGAAATGGTCTGGGCTCTGGCATTTCATTAGAGATAGAGCAATACTGACTGAAACAGACTGTGAATAACCCTGTGTATGAGCAGGCTATATTTTGCCATGGTCTATGTCCCGATGCTTTGTTCATGTTAGGACCTTGTTTCTCAGAGATGCTGGTGCACACAATTCCTGCTCATGTCAGGAATGTTTCTGGATGCAGAAAGAAAATCAGGTCAAGTGTAGTTTTCTGTTTTGGTAGTTCCACTTCAGCATCTCAAGAACATCACGTTGGTATGGTGTGGACAGCATGAACCTGCTCCCTGCTTCCCTGCTCTGTGTTAGCAAGTTTTTACTTGTTACTATAGTTATATTGATTATTTTTAATACACTAGGGAATTGCCATGGAAACTGCCAGTCCATTTCTTCTCCTTCTGCATCTTGGTATTTCCAATTACCTCAGAAATGTAGAACTAGCCATCTCCCATGGCAGCATCTGTGGTCAACTGTGTGTATCATTCTTAAGGAGTTCATAGGAAGAAAAGCAAGCTAAGGAAAGTGAGAAAAAAGGTCTTCTTCTCTGGGAAATGCATGGTGCTCTGAAACAAAATAAGCTGGAAAGTACTGGGCTAGCTCAGTTTCTCTTCAGTAAGGGGTGCCTGAGAGTTTACATGCTTGTGGTTTGTCAGAGTGTGCTATAAAGTTGCCATTGTTTCTCTTATTAGCTTACTAGCTTATATTAGCTATATGACCATATATAGGTGACATGGACCTTAGCTATATTTTCTGTGGACTTCTCAGCTTGTTGGTTGATGCATGACTACCTGCTAAAGCAGAAATTCCCAGGGAAGTACAGGCATTTCTGCACATAAGCAAATTACACTAAAACTATTTGCACATGCAACAGCCTGGGAAACTCCCAGATGATCTGAGGTTAATAAAAGAAAAATTATATTTGTATGACACAAGGCCTGAAACAGAGGACAGCCTCACTGGTCAGGCTAGTTTAGTTACAGAAAAAGGTATCTGCATTCTGGAGTAGCTCATAAAATGATAGGAAATAGAGATGGAAGAAGCTTCAGGAAGAGTCTGAAATATCCAGGCAAGATTAACCAGATTTGAACTGCCTCAGAGAGCTCTCTTCCTGTGCCTTATTATCCCTAATCTTGGGAGAGTTTTCTCCAGAGGCTGAACAGGACATCTGACATTTCACTCCATTTAAAACTCTTCCTTCTTGTTTTACCTGTTATTGACATGGAGAATTGTTTTTTCCTTTCTCCTCACAGCATTTGCTTTCATGTCTACCAGGTCTTTGCATTGAAGATCCTACTCCAGGGTGCTCCTGTCCATGTTGGTTTGTACTATGAAGAAAACAGTTGCCAGAAGGGTCCCTGCTGTAGAAAGCTTGAACATGGTCCTGCATAAGCTTTAGACAAAGACTTTTGTTCAGACTTGTTTACTGCAGTTACGCCATTGGTGTTGTGAGAGCGCGAACAGAGCCAGAGGGCCATAAAAAACTGTCTGCTCAGGATATTCTCTGTGCAAGCACACACACCCACACGTTGCAGATCCTCTACCAAGGCAACTCACCTTTTTGCTGGCTTTTGGCTTTTTTGCATAAAAATTGCAAAGTGACTTTCAAGGTCAGGGAAATAGGGAGAGAACACATAGACACAGGTAAAGTGATGGCTTATCCTCTCAGGTTGCCACGAAAGGGTACTTTTCAGTATTTTCACTGTAATAAATGTATCAGAACATCTGAAATAGATGGGAATAGGTAAAAAATTCACTCAGTTCCAGCCAGACCAGCTTGCAACACACACATTGTTTCCTATTGTCAATATGTGATTGGATGTTTTATTTTATTTGTGGGAAAGGGCTGAGTGGGCATCTTGAATGGATTAATTTCCCTTCTCACATAAACTTACAAAATTGCCCACAGGGCTAATCTATATGAAAATTTTTTCATGGCAACAACTCTTTCCCCTAAATTCTATCATTTTTTTAGTTCTAAAAACCCATCTTTACAACAAATCAGAGCTGTGGGTTGTGTAATTTTGGTTTTCCTTTTAATTACAAATAGGTTTTCAGGATTTATAAAATGACAGTGTGTATGGTCTCTCCTTCTGCAATGTTTGACTGACATATCAGTCCCAGAGCTATCCTGCTGTCAGAGAAAAAAAATTATTCTTATGTGTGGGAATAATAGGCTTCCCAATGCCAGACTTTCCAAAGGGGAAAAGTGGGGATGTTGAGAGTTTTACCTTTCCTGACACAGCTCTCCAGGTGAACGTAAGGACCACACATAGCAGTCAAGGCGGCACTGCAGCTTGGCAGACCATCATCAGCTCCAGGATGCCTGCCTGGCCAGCCTCCTGCAAGCCTGGAGCATATGAGCAGTCCTTGCAGGCATGCAGTGACCTGGGAGCTGACTAGCAAAAGCAGGGCCTCAGAGTTGCCAAAGACTTTCACTTATACACTCACTTCTGTGAAGTGGTACAGAACTTGCTTTGACCACTGTCATTGGATTCAATTTCCTGATCTTTTTTATTTATTTCTTCATTATAAAGGGACCAACTGCTAAATAAAAGTTCAGATGTTACACTGTCAGTGAAAGCCTTTCCTCGCTCTCTGCCCTGCATTGCTTTTCTTCACTTCTCATTCTTGTACCCACACCAACATTGCCAGGTAGGGATGTGGGAAAGGGTGCAGCTCACCAGTGCTGAGGGACAAGGAGAGGAGATGGAGGAGCTGGTATGTCTACATGCATAAGGCTGCAGTTTGGTAATACAAGAACTTGAAGACTAGGAAAGTTCAGGATTCTAGTACTGGATCCCTGAAACCAATCTGACAGCAACAAACACTCCATTTTACATTTCTTCAAAGAACATTGAAAGGTTTGGCTTTTATCAGCTGGCTTTATGTCACTGTTTTAACTTCACACCACATCAGGTACTGCCTGTTCTCCCAGCTCTTGTGAAAAAATCTGCCAGAAACCGCTGCTGTGGGCTTGGGTTAATTTGGCAGAAACATGATTGCTTGATCTCATTTGTCCTCTTTGGACAGGTAATACTCACGTCTGGTACTAATTATTATAAAACAACAGTCTTGAGAGAAGACACGTGCAGTGATTGGATAGTAAGAGCACAAGATAATTAAAAGAGAGAATGAGCTAATAAAAAAGGGGGGAGGGAATGATATACCTCTCCAGGGAATAAGTAACACAGAAGAACAACAAACTCCCAATAAAATTCTTTGGAGATAAGAAGCCAAAAACGAATTGTGCATAGAAAGGATAAGGCCTGATGTTTGGATAAAGACTTAATCTAAAGAACTTCCTACTCATGGATGACTTAAAAAGAGGCATGAGGTGGGAAAACACTTCTCCTCCCATTTTACAGGTGAGAAGGTGAAGATTGGCATATGTGGGTTTCTCCACCATCTTGCAAGAAACCTTGGCGAAGTCCAGGCAGCTCTCTCGTGCCCTAGCATCAGACAGTGCCCCCTCTTCAGCTGGGACATAAGGAGCCGTGTTAACCAGTGTCTGGTTACTGCAGGAAAGTGTCCAGTTTGCTGGGATGGCCAGAGGTGGCACAGATGAGGGTGAAGAGCTAAAGGAACCAAAGAATCCGTGTTTCCATCTCCCTAGTGAACACAACTTCTGGCAAGTCTTTCCAGCTTTCAATATATGCTAGCAAAGACAAACTCTGTGTCAAAGGGAAAACAGCCCCATGGGTGAAAGAGCTGTGCATTTTCCAAGATGTGATAACCTCATCCAAAATGTGATCTGGCAGTGGGCTTTTGTCTTTCTTCACGTGCTTCTGCTCCTGAGGACCTCCTATGGCAGAATCAGAAACAGCAGTGAAAACAAGCTCAGATTTAAGTACATTGTTACTCAAAGGACTTGGCCCTACAGCAACACTAGGCTTAAACACACATGAAACTATTTTTCACTTTAGTGCTTCTCTCTCTCAGTGCCTGTGAGTTTCGTAGGCAGGTCTCAGAAGCTGAGATCCCAGCAGAACATGAGCCAAGGGGAAAAAGAATAGCTGAGCACACCAGTAAATTAAAAATAGACATGGTAGCCATGTCAAAAGGGGCAAGGCTCTGTAACCACACACTCTGGCTCAACATTCCCCTCAGATCAGAAAACTGGGAGCAGGACGGAGGGATTCACTCTTCCTATATGGTTTCACTCACATCCTGCTGGGGATAGATCTCATTTTTTAGTAACGCGGACCTGGCTAATGAGGAGCCAGAATAGTAAATATTGATGTGGGCAGAGATCATAAAGTCCTGCTCACTTTTTTTTCTTGAAGTATTATGCAACAGCAATACTAAGTGGGTCTCTTGTCTCTTTTAGATGTCTTCAGGGAAATTTGAGTGTTTCCTGGTTTTTTTTTTAATTGGATGAAGAAAAAAAAAAGAAGATGAAATTATTAGTCTAGAACTCAATACGCTTGAAACAGAGCATTTCTGGACTGGGATGTTCTTGAGAGAGTACCTCTGGATAACTAGAAGTTAGTCATTCCGTTCATCTGGAATTTGCCTTTCCTCCTTTATTCTTATGCCCTTTGGGACATTTTCACAGAACTGCATCAGCAATTCTTATAGAAGAACTAAAGGAATTTCTTTCTGCTTCTTTTACGTAACTGTCAGGACATTTAGCCATTTGATTGCTATTGATTTCCTTGGAAATCATGCACCTAAATATTTTTGGGATTTGAACCAAACCTCTGTGAAGAGATCTCCTTTCTGCACTTATAAAATTTCTGGCCAGTCTATCCACATCTAAGTGCCGTAATCTGCCTCGAATCCTAGTGTTGTCAGCCATATACCCCCCATATTCCTTTGCCAAGTTTGCAAGGACAAAATCTACCCTCACTGTTAGAGCTGTAGGCTGTACATCTTGGTCTTCCCCTGCTCCCATCCAGGTCATGGGATAGAGAGCTGCTCTGTGTACTGGTAGATCAGGAGGATGAAATGGGGATATGTGGGGCTGTTCATCAGAGGATGAAATTTGCTCAGATGTGAGTTAGGTCAAACAGAAGGCTAAAAAACATAATCCCCAAAGTAAAAAAATGCAGCTGGATACAATCACTAGAGTGATCTCTGTCCATTCTCTGGTTGCCTTGGGTTCTTACACCACTAGTAGTCACTAATGGAACCTTTTGACAACAGAAAAAAACAGTCACTTCAGCCCTACCTTGGCTGGCTTTAAAGCATGTACTTTTTTGCACCGTTTCTACCAAATGTATTTTGAAAGATGGTTTGGCTTTGACAGCCCTTTTTGAAAGGCTCAGCTGACCTTTCCTGAGAGCTAAGACAGAATTGAGCTGCCTGCATCATTTTCCCCTCACTCCTTGACATCTCCATATAAATAATAATACCTACAACTGGCAGCTGACATTTACATTGCCTGAATAAAATGACCTCAAAGGCGAGAGGCCCTCTGACATGCAAAGTTTGTAAAATGATAGTGAACTTGTATATTCTGCAAAATAAAATATAAAAATTGCTGGGACCCAGTGAAGGTGGAATAGCTCAAGTGAAGTTTGACAGTTTCACTATGTATCTGTGCTGCATCACAACCCAAATTGCTCTTTTCTGTCTTGACTGTCCGGATTAGTTTTCTCACTAGCATTTCTATTAGAGCCAGCAATGAGGAAAACAGGGGTGTGCAGAAACAGGTTCTGAACTTGCTCCATCTCCTGCCTGCTGGGTTTTATTGTCTGCCTGTGAAATCCAGCTCCAGCCCTGTGCTTTCCCTTCTCATTCATTTCCTACCCTGTGAAAGTCTGCTTTCTAACGCTCATGTCGTATGCTGGGTACTCCCATCAAACCAGACCTCTCTTGCACTGCCAAATCTAAAGCAGTGCTGAGACAGTATTTGAAGAAACAAGAAAGTATCAAAGTGGATGATGGCCTGTATTTCTAGATGATGCCAGCTGCTGCACTTGCAATCATTGCCTACATGAAGAAAGACTCTGGTCTCTTTCTGCATCTGGAATTTTCCTAGTGTTTATATTTCAACCTTCTTGGGTCCATCATCTCTGTCAACCCTTTAATAGGTGTAATAATGATTTATATTCTTAAGAATTACTGTTGTTATTGCAAGACAGGAAGGTGATAGGCAGAAAGGGCCCTGACAGGATTGTTTAGTAACATATTGAGGATGATGTACTTTATAGTCTACCTCCTTTGATTTTTATCTTTTGTCTTTTTCCGTGTCTCTGCTCCTTGAACATCTAAATCAAAAACCTGTTTAGATTCCACAAATTGTATTTGTGATTTTCACATGTAACTTTCTTTTATTGAATCAATATGTGCAAAAAAATCCATAAAAAACCAACTGTTGTAAAAAGCCATCTGCAGCCTTCAGCCATGCAGCAGGCAGTCCTTGGCGCACTCAGTCCACACTGCCTATCCAAGCCATTTTATCAGCCATAGGAAAAAGACAGTACCAAAAAAAGGACAGTAAATTTATGAGTTAATCTCTCACTGGGCATAGGGTCTCCAAGAATGTGACCACAATCTCCAACATCATGGTGTTTCTAGAGACTAATTTTGGGGCCTTAATGCAAAACATAATCACTTAGGCTGACTGAATATTTAGCTTGGGACTAGCTTTTTGGATAATGGTTGCTAATACTTCTGCTTATGGTGCTAATTTGTTGCTTCAGAGATTTAAAGGAACAATTAGATCTTTAAATCTGGTTTCCAATAAAACAATAGGTCAACACACTTCATCCAGCTATTCCTGTACTGAGTGCAACAATTCATTTCTGATGCAAAAGTAATGAGTTTAGATCAGGCTTCTGGGAAGAAATTAAGGACCACAGCGATGGAGAATCTGTCATACCATTCAGTTTGTTCTGGGTTGCTGGGTTTATATAAGTATACACACACACACACACACACACACGCAGAAACACCAAGGAAGGTTATAGGTATATATCTGATTTCTCACATCAGTTAGCTTCGCTTCATTTTCCAGCCACAGTTATTGTAACCCTATGTCTACACAGAGATATTTCAAACTTGTGGGTCCCTTCCAACTCAGAATATTCTCTGAAATTTCTGTGAAACCCTATATAATTCGTCATCAAGTGTCACCATGCAGCCATGCCATCTTTTCCATCATGATTGAACTTTTTAGGTCATTTTGTTTGTTTGCTTGTTTGTTCCCCAGCACAGTGCCTTTCAGTCTGTCAGCTTAGCTTGTATCTCTTCTTCCTTGATGAGAAGTGGTAGGACAAGGGGGAATGGCTTAAAACTGAAAGAGAGTAGTCTTAGAACAGATCCCAGGAAGAAATTCTTTACTGTGAGCATGGTGTGGCATGGAACAGGTTGTCCAGAGAAGCTATGGATGCCTCAACCCTGGAGGTTCAAGACCAGACTAGATGGGGCTTTCAGCAACCTGGTCTAGTGAAGGTGTCCCTGCCCATAGCCAAGGGGGTTGGAACTAGATAATCTTTAAAGTCCCTTCCAACCCAAACAACTCCATCATTCTATGTTGCACTTAGGGACAAGGTTTAGTGGTGGACTAGGCAGTGTTGAGTTAACAGTTGGACTTGATAAACTTAAAGGCCCTGTCTGACATAATGGGTCTATGATTCTAAGGTGCTGTTTGTGAAAGCTACTTTTAACAAGTGAACTTTTCCGTGGGTGAAATCAGGGCTGTCTTACACTAAATGTTTTTAATGACTATGTTGCTTGACACCATGCCACACTGAATATGATATGAAGATAGATGACCTGCAATTATTTGAGTCTTCTTCTGTGTTCTGTTTGAACATTTCCAGACTCGGGATTGTCTCAAATATATTATGACTTACCAGAAATACTGACAGAAGGCCATCGATCTTTTGTAGATTATTTTTGCTATGACTTCTGGAGGAAAGCCATTGAGACTCAGGGCTACATTGCACATCCAGATTTTTTAAAATCCTACTTAAACCTTTTTAAGAAAAATACATTATTTTCTTGAGCATATGTTGATTGCAAAAGAATGGTGCTTTTTTACAGATGACTGGTTGTAGTTTAAAAATTGTCTTTTTAATCAGTTGAGGTAAATTGAATTCACTCATAGTAATATGCTCCAAAGCAAGTTCACTGAATCCAAGTCCATGACGTCAGAAAAATGTATTTGTACACAAGCACTGCTTATTACTGCAGCTTGTGACAAGGATTAACTTTACAAGAAAGGTGCAGCCTGAGGAAACTGAGGGGGAAAAGCCTCTCCCATTTTTTTAATAGCTTTAGCATGAAAATCAATGCACTTAACTTACATTTAATGCAGATAATGCAGTACCTAAATTCAGCACTTGTAGGTGAGACCATGTAATCCTTTGGTTGCACCACCATTAGAAGATGATAAAAATTGTGAAACATTGCATTTTAATTAGTTGTGAGCCTTGCATTCCTGGGAAGTCATGGCTCAAATTTGCTATCAAATTCCCACTTTCCTTAAGAAATTATTCTGGTTTTACATTTCCTAAAAGAAGAATGTGGAACTATGATTTAACTGTAACTTCTCTTGTCTTCTTTCCTGTTGACACAGTTATTTACTCACAATGTGTGAATAACTGCTAGCAACCAAACTGCTCTGTGAATTTGATTTTTATATGCTGCAGTACAGGTGGGTTTCCTCTACCGTGCTTCTAGGCTAAATTCACACATATGCTGGCATTTTTAGAGCTGGACACAGAAGCCATTCTCCCTCACACCTCTTCTTGCTGTGCTTGCTCTCAAGAGTGACATGATTGCTTCTGATGGCTGACTACCTGGCTTAAAAATACCATTAGAATATTTTTTTTTTCCTGGGAGACACTGACATGAACAGGAATCAAGAACTCCAGAAACAAAGAACTCATTTCTTTTCTACCCAAACAGGCTGTATGTGGGATATTTTTCCAACAGTAGATAGAATACTGGCAGATCGATTGCCTGGGTGCACAGTTTGCATTTAATTTCATCTCTTCGCCATCACACAGGCTTATTGCAATGCCCATACGGAATAAAAAGCAGAACTGGAGATCTAAATCCTTGACATGTCTTCTACACTGAGGCATCTCCTCCTACTCAAAGGGGACTTAAAGCATCTACAATCCCTGTGCGGAGGCAAGACACTTAACCAGAAGACTTTCTTGGATGATAACAAGGAAGCAGATCCAAAATGGAAGATGAAGAAGCCAAAATCCTGCATGATCCATCTGTTCTGGTTAGAGAGATGCCTTCTTGGTTAGATAAGTAAATGTTTTGCTAGATAGACACCCTAAGGATAGTCTGATTCATGCCAGAAGTTGGTTTGTCTTCTGCATACTTCAGCATAATGCATTGGTAAGAGAAAGTGCTCCTTGGCAAGCAAGTAGATAGCTTCTGAAATAGAGGCTGAACCTCTGTTCAAAAGAGGAGGAAAGTCTCATTCTGCTGATTTTCTAATTGAGCTAATATTGGGCTAATACTCTCATTTAGCAAGGTCATTTTTTATTTTAAGGGCTCATCAGGGAGCCTATCAACTAGCTTGGAAAGCTATGTCCCATCCAACTTGACTTTTCACACTGTCACTGAGGGTGAAGTCTATTTTCTAGAATAGTCCTGCAAGAAGAAATATTTCTTTATTGAAAATGAAGCTCCCAGGACCACAGGAACAGCTGGAGTTCATTGATTTTTAACTTATGACAAACACTCCGCATTATGTTTTACAGCATGAAGTCAGTTTTCCTTACTTCCTGAGGAGAGAAAACATTATATTTGCCTTCCTGATTGGGCTGCAATAGTTTATTCATTTCCCAGGAATGCTAATTCAGTGCTCCTCTTTTTTCTTTTCATACAGTCAAACCAGTCAGGCAGAAGTTTGGGAACATACAAGGTTGTTTTAAAGTTATTTGCACTCCATATTTCATTTTGCTGTCTCATTGAACTGCTCAGATATCCAAGAGTGTCCAAATGACACCATCAAGAAATCATGTCTTCATTATGTCAATCCATAAGTATAACAATATTCTCATATATATACATGCATTTCTAGCACTTATGGTTTGATGTGTTAATCTGAATCAGAAGGTTGTTTTGGCCTCTGCTTCTTTTCTGTAAAAACCCAGCACCTTGTCATACAAATGTGCTCTCTAGCACAGTATTAGCAAGGTACAGCTCTGCTGGCGAAGCAAGCACTGCTGCCTTGAAGCAAACCTGAAATGTGTGGCTGGGATTTTCGTTTTACAGTAAGGTGCTTAGATGCCATTAGAATGATGAGGAAAACATTTTTTTAAAAAAGAATTGTGCCCAGTGACCCTGCAGGCACTTTGACTAACTGTGCTGCCATGGCAGGTCCCTGTCAACCCCGCCTCTGGTTTCAGTGATTTATTATCAAAGCCAGAGGAAGTACTGTCAGGTGTAGAACTGGACAGTCTGTTGAACCTTTTGCTGAACAGATTAATGGAAGGCTTAACAAAAACCAGTTTGCTTAAAAGCCCTTTTGAGAGAGATTGTTTTGGCATGGGCCAGATGTGGGTTCTTTTGAACCAATACAATGCAATACTTCAGTATGCCCTGTCTAGATACAGAACTAGGGTTGCTTGACTGAGTTTTCCTTAGATCTCAGGGATTAGTTTCACCCTATCCTTTCTCCTCTTTCCTTCCTGCCTCTCCCAACAAAGGGTTTGTAGAGCAATCTCAGTCTTAATTCGACTGAACAAACCAAATGTTTTAAGCGAATGCTGCCCTGTAAATAACCCAATTCTTCCCCCTTGTGGCATTTCTAGCAAAAATCACTATTTGTGATGTTTATGGTAAATATTTTGCAAAGCTGACAGGCATAAACCCTTACGTTACATTTGTAGCTACAGGTAAGGAGAGGGAGGAGGAGAGCAGAGTTCTGAAGCAGCATTTGATGACTTGTGTCACTTTTGACATGAGTTCGGGGCACAGCAGTGCTGCACCTCCAGGTGCAGTGGTGGCTGGCTGACATCAGCTGCCCTGCAGAGCGTGGCCTGACAGGACAGTGTCTGGCTCTGCCGAGAGGCTATTCTGTTTTCAGAGGACTCGTGTTCTGCCAGTGATACCATTTAACTCCATGCTGCTCCAGTGGTTGCTGGAGTCAGCCAAGGTAGCATGTCCCTGCAGAGGAGAGTCACTCTTCAGCAGTATCTGATACGTGATCTGTTCTTACTCTCCCCTTGCTGTTCATTCAAACAGAACTCACCGAGGACTTCTGGCATTTGATAAACTGTCAATGCAGTGAAGATACAGTTCCTCACAGGAGATCATTCATTCCTCTGACTCAAAGCAGCAATGCCAGAGGATGAATTTTTCGTGTGCCTCTGCAGAGCACAGAGGAAATTTCAGAGAAACTGCAAGTGAATTTCAGGATGTAATACCATGCCATTAATTTTATGAGGTTATCAAAATATAACTTAGGGAATGGTTTTGCTTGCCACTGTTTTTCCTGTAATGACTTGGAGCAATAAATCTGTATAGCTAGTAACTTTGCTTCTTCACATTTACCTTCACTGTCCTTCACTGTTTAATGCCAGACCCCTGCACCAATATACATTTGAGCTTTTTTAGCTTCGTAATGAAAAAGAAACCAGACTTCCGGTAGAGAGGGGAGGGAATAGTCTTGATTCAAGTCACAGAAATTCCTATTTGAAGCCCTGGTTCTTACTTCCTTCCCAGCACATCACTGAGCCTTGTGAGCAGCTTTCAGCCTCTCTTGGAGACTTCATTGTATCAGTGTGTAGCGGTCAGAGTAACTACCAGGTCTTCCAAATGAGGCATAGCAGTAATTGAACAGCAGAAAAGCACTCCTGCCATTAAAATCTTTGCAACATCTTTAACTAAGACTAAGCTGGGCTTCACTGAATAGCATATGCACATTTTTCTTTCACTGCATACTGCAGGCAAGGTAAAGGGAATTAATTTCCACTACAGTTTTTCCTCCTTGGAAAATCAGAGCATAAGTTTGCTTTTGACATGAAAAATAAAAACCCACGCACACTTTTCAGTCTGTTTCAACACCCTGGCCTGGAGGGTCCCTGCAAATTCATTGGGCTGCAGCAAACCAGTACGTTTGTTTTTCATTCTGAGTCTTGAAATAGTAACAACCTCCTATTTGATTTCCCTGGTAACTGAGTTGAAGAGAATAGAGTATTCCCTGGCATAGACCGGTAGAGCAATAACTGAACATCATGATGAGCAGTTTCAAAACATCATCTGTCTTCGCCACTGCAGGATATTTTTTCCTCAATTCTCCAAAAAAACCCTGCCTATAGTCAACTGGTTTTACACTATCCCACTTGGTCCCACACAGTTTCCCATGTATTTTATTACCACATTGGTCAGATCCATTGGTCTGCTGTTTTGTAGCACCACAGGTACAGTGTCCAAAGCCCTGAAATGTGTTTTGTAGCTGCTGTGTGGTGATGGAAGTCTCAGGTCATTAACTGAATACAGCTGAGGGCACAGAGGGACTGGGAACTGGGCCCAACATGGCTGCTTGGAAAATCTCAGCTTAAAATGACAGATATATGTGTTCTGCACAAAATGTTAGAAAATTGGCTTTTTGGTCACCTTCTCTGGTCAACTTGCCTGGGCATCATGAGGAGTTGGATCACTATGAAGAAAGGCTGGGCTGAGGCAGTTTAGTTCAGAGTGGTGGAACCCATTGCACAAACCATGGTCATTTTGCAGATCCCTCATAAAAGTCAACTTTGCCAGCATTGTACAGAACCAGTTTCCTTGTGTTATTGATCAAAGCTAGTCACCTCTTCTATACAGTACCTTGGGAAAGCAGTTCATGGCCAGCAGACAGCTGATTCCTTCCCACAACTGGACTGGAAAACTGTCTTCCGCAAGACAGCTGAAAACACATTTCATGGAGCATATGCTGGAATATCATTCCTCCAGTAAGATGAATACATATCTGCTTCTATCTGATGACTATGTCCAGGCCATCTCATAATTATGGTGGTGTAACTTCTGCTGCCTGTCTGTGACGGTGTGAGTGGAGGCAGGCCAGCTGCAGGGGTGATACTGGATTATTGGATTACAAACAAACAGCTGGCAAGTCCTATTTGGGCAGCTACAGCTGTAAATAGGCTTTGTTAAGACAGTCACAGTTTGTAGTTTGGGACACTACTGACTGAAGTTTAGGATATATCATCATACGTTTCTTGCCCACAGTGATACTCTTCAAAATGCTTGGTTTTATCCTTCTGTAACAGAGTGTACTGGATACTGATTCATAAACTCTGAGCACAGGACAGACTGGGAACCACTTCATCTGACCACCTGACAAAACAGAGCATTGCATTTCACCCATTTATTCCTACACTCAGTGCAGTTATTTGAGAATTTGATTAGAAGATGTTTGAGTCAAATGCACGTGAAGAGATAAAAACCCCACTGGTTCTCTTGCCATTTATTCCCATGGCTAATTCCCCACTCCACCCCTGTGCTCAAAGAACAGGTGTCTATTTTCTCACTTAAAAACATGAAGGATTTATCATGTGGTATTAACTGTTTCACATTAGTTCACATCGTGACTTTTTCTCTGCTGGCACAAAGGAACCTGTAGAAGCTGATACCTTGTTCAGGTGTGGGCATGAGGATGACAAAACCGAGCCAAGGCATAGGCGATGCACAAGCCTCACCGCAGCTTCTGTGAGACTCCTCTGGTGCAAGCAAGTGCTGCTGGCATGGGCTGCCTGCCTCGCCTGCTTACCAGCACTGGTCCCTGTCAGGATAACTGCTCTGGCATCTCTGCTGTGGGAAGGGTGGCCATCCCTCACAGATAGGTGAAGTCAGTAGTGAATGAGGAGATGAAGTGTTTTCCTATCAAGAAACCATAACTCCCAAAGTCTCTACTCTGAGGTAAGCCTTGGATGCAAGGTTTCATGCTATTTCCTTCTTGAAGTCAGGCCTGTCCTGGGAATACCAGGCCAAACTAAAATGAATATTGGTTGCTGTGTTGCCTTCTCTGGAGTTGTATTAAGGTCAACAAAGTGCCAGCTATGCTGTCCTATGTTCATCTATCCTGGTTCAAAAACCGGGTTACCTCATTTGTCTGAACCTACAGTGAATTTGAATTAGCTTATTATTGTAAAAATACTGTACTTCCATTTTGTTTTGCTAAAGTATTGCTCAGTTACTTTGGGATTGCATGTAAGTACCACTAATGATTAACAAAATTGTTTAATCTGGAAGAAACTCATCCATTATTTGTTTGAAAGCAAACCCCATGATTGTCCCCGACCTCAGTCCCAGGTTGTCACAGACAGCAGCAGGAGTACCAGAGCTTGCAGCCTCTGTTTCTGGCCTCTGTGAGATGTGGGCAGCCATGCTGCAAGCTCACACCCAGTCTGCCGTGGCTGAAGTGGCTCTTTCTGGGAAAGGAAGGGGCAATTCCATCTCTGTGCTGGGGCAAACGTCGGCTTAGTCACATGGTATGTTCCTGTGAATCACACTGTTGCTATGACTTTCAAGCGCCTGGGACTAAGCGAAGCCCCTCACTGCATTTTCCTCTAGAAAATCAGTGCAGCACCTGAACCTGAGGCTAAAGGATGTGCTTGGACAATAATTCTGTGCCTGCGCTCAGGATCCACCCTTAACTCAAACAGAGGGCTCAGGCTAGGGTGGTCCTGCTGCTAAAACTGTCATTGTTTTATACTGAAGCAAGGCTGTGTAGAGTAGGTACCTCAAGATTATCAGAATATGCCAATATTTCAAAGAGCGCAGTGAGGTCAAACTGGACCAGTATCATTTTGTAGGCACACAGATCGATCGATCTATCTATCTATCTATCTATCTATCTATCTATCTATCTATCTATCTATCTATCTATCTATCTATCTATCTATCTAATACATCTATCTATTCAGTCTATCCTATCTAGGTTCCTTCTTCAGCTGGGTCACCATGAAGGGTCACCACACGCTAGAGAAATTAATCTTGGTTTGCTCACCCAAGCCTCAGTAAACGGATTACAACCTCTGTCATTCAGACAAGATGACACCTGGGCATTGATACACAACATAGTGTTTACTTATCAGCACAAGTCCTGCAGCTGAAAGCACAAAAACCATGGCCAGAGCAAAGGATCCTTCTGCTTCACAACAAAAGCGTTGACTAGACAATGTCATCTTTGCAAATAGATTTGATTGTCTCTGAACTTGGTGAAACCAAGTAAGTAATCTGTACACAACACCTCACCTGTCCTCTTCCCCTCCTCTTTTTTTTGTTTCCCTCCTGACACTTCTCTTCTGCCTTCACTGTATAAATTTGCCATTGTTATTAATGTCTTGCTCCTTGTTTCTTCCTGTCTTGACTTTATAAGGCAAGAAGAGAGAGGCAGCCCCTTTGGAAAGAAATAAATATTATTACTATAAGGGGATTAAAACTACACTCCTCCTGGGTTGTAGGCTCCCACGTTGCCATTGTGTTTCTAGGAGAGCCAGAAAAGGCAGCTGAAGTCCTTAAACTACCCATATTACACAAGCTATAATATCTGTGAAAGTGTGCCAGGGAGTCTTGAACATCTTGGGCAGATGATCGCATTACAACAATAAATTTCTTCTCTGAGCTCATTCTCCTTGCAGGTGACAGGTATGCATGCAGTGCAGGCCTTATGTGTGTAAATTTGGTGTCAGAGGACAGCTATATTTACCACAAATGGTGCTAATATCTGGCACATCTGACTGCCTGTGCAGGAGGTTTCCCTGATGTGAACTATTTGAGCTGTGAGCTATTTGAGTCTCTATGTATCAGACTGACTGCATCTGGAAAGGGATCTCAGAGTACAGGACAATGCAGGCAAAATATCAAAAAGATATTAATATTCTGAGGAACAGTGAAAGCAGGAAATTTTATATTTATTCTATTGAAAAAGCTGTTATAGCTCAGATGTATGCCTTGGCTACATTGTGTCATTTTAACAGACATATTACATTATTGTTGAAAATTTATTTTTAAAAGGACAGGAAAACTACCAAGAAGTGCTAATGTCTCTATACCTTATTAAAGAAGGAGATAATGCTTGGTGCAGAAACTATCAGAATTATTAGTTTCTGCTACAGCAGCCTGGGTTACAGGTCCTTGGACCTTTATACTGTGATAAGGCTTGCTGAAATGACCCCTTCTTCCTCTTCACCTTGGCATCTTGTTCTTACACCATATTTCCCCCCTTTACTGTGCCTTGCACAACTGTTTGTACAGTCATGCAGTGCATCAGATCAGAGAACTTATCTGTCTTGGCTGTGCTATTTGTCATCCAAACCAAAACACAGATTCAAATCTGAACACACAAACTTTTGTGACGACATGATGGAAGAGTCTTGGGTTAGGAATGAGCTCCTAGAGGGAGGAAGGTAGAGTATTACAGAAACTGCAGCAGTATTGCTATCGAACATGGGGAAATGCTATTAATGCAAAGTCTCTGATCCTTTTGCCACAATTAGTTGTCACTTCAGGCCAGCACAGAGAACACAAGTCTGCAGTCCAATGCAGTGCATACTGAGAGGTGCTAATGGGCCCCATTCCTTGGCCCTGCTTCTCTTGCTGCATCACGATTAGCTCTGAAGTTATAATGCTGTAAACAAGTAATGTATTCAAATCCATATATGTTCAGAGGCTGATATGTTCACTTGCTGAAGCACTAAGACTAGCAGGAGCCATCTGGCCAGGTGGAATCTTAGGAAAGCATCTTTATGCTTTGAAATGGAAGGAAAGATAGACATACCTTCTTCAGTGAAGTAGCTGGGAGAAAAACTAATGCCATAAGTAAATCAGTTATCGAGAAGACAAGGGGTAGAAGTGGAGCAAAACCACATAAAGGAAATTTCTACTCCAGGTGATCTAACTCACTACAAAGCTTCCCCTTCTTTACAGGCTGCCTGGTCCGTCCTTGTTGTTGACCTACTGTCACAGCAACAAACACTGCAAGCCAGAGGTCTTGGAGGTTGTGGGCATTTGTCCCTCTACCAGGCTGCATTCCAGCAGCTGCAGGAGTTTCCAGTGAGGACATTAGCCTGAAAGAAACCTCTCCCAGTGAAAATCCTTACCTGTGAAATGGAAAAGAATTTGCTTTGCCACCAGGACTTCCCTGAACCTACAGCATCTGTCAGATGTAGGCAAACTCTAACGTGCACTTACCTCTACCTACTCAATTACTTTATTTCCAAGGAATTTTGTCAGTTTAAATTTCCAAATGTAAGTCAAATAATTATGTGAGAATATTCATTTTTAATCTTTTAAGTTCAATTTACTCCTTCTTTAACACTCTTAAAAATGTGATCCAAATTCTCATGACTCTGAAGAATTCAGATAAGAAACACATATATGAACATTCCTTTTTTTACTATGATTTTTATCCTGAAAATTAGTTTTATGGAATTGTGCTGTCTGCACATCAGTTCTGAACCCAGAACTTTGCCAAGTCTGACAAAGATCTCTGAGCCTCACAGGTATTCAGATTCCTGAAAGCTTCAGGTAAATAAGACTCAAATGAATTCCCTTCCAGGTTAAGTTAAGCAACAACTATTACTCTCTCTTTCCAGCAGTGGTCACCCACTGCACCAGGAGCCAGCCAGTACATACGTTGGGGTGTGCTGCCTCTGCCTATGGAGATGCCTCTGGGGTGCCCTATGGAGAACACTGGGTTGTTGCAAAGGAGTTAGATGAGTCATTAGGCATGCACAAATCCATAGGAAATTACACCTCCTTGGTTTCCTTGCTCACAGAAAAAACTGTCCAGTCAGTCCCAATACTGAGTCTCCTGAGCTTGGAGTGCAGGGGGTAATGAATGCTGGTCTTCTTGTAGTCAGTCATCTTCTCTCTCCCTACAGCCTTAAATATACAATATAATTTAGTAAATTAATGGAATATACAATATGATTTAATAAATTAATGGAATTTCAGCGCTGTCTGAACAGGTATTGATTCCACTTCAAAAGCAATATGGCAGAGAAGAGGCATGATAGTATATCAGGGACCTGAAATTGTGTTGTCAAGGCACAGTAGTAAAAGGAATGAGCTCTCATGGCAGCTTACACAGACAAACACTTCTAGTATTTTCTACTTCTTATTTGTCATTGTTTGACAAAAAAATGCCTGAAAAAAGATCTCTTGAAGTAAATGTTCCTAGGCCAATAAACCCTTCTTCTATCTTCTAGTATGGAAGAGCTTATTTGTGTTAGCATCTTGTATTGGCAAAGGCTTTACAAGTTACAACAGGACCGATTTTAATTACAGCATGGAAAAAGCCTTTATCACTTCTGAGAAACCTTTGTGAGAAGCGGTGGCTCAGTTCCTGGTTCTGACTGGGTCAGGGCAGTAGCTGGAGCCAGGCACCACTGTGAGCACCCACTGGTCAGCTTCAATGGAGCCCACCAAGAGATGGGATCAGACAGCCACCACTACATTTTTGGTGGAACATTTTTTCCACTTTCCTCTCAAAGACCTGTATCACATGCATTTCAGGAGGTTCTTCAGCCTCCCTTGTACTTGGAAAAGATTTGTTGTTGCAGCTGTTTGACAAACAGCTGAGATGCACCAGAGAGCAATAGAGGAAGGAACTGAAGTGCTGTGGAGCGGCACAATTCATGTGAGTGCTAAAGCTACTTACGGGGGACCCTGCTCTTTCTGTGTGACCTGGCACATGACAGACAGAGCCTGTCTCGTGGACTGTATTCAGACAAATTTCTTGGTTCACTTTTTCTCTGCTTGCCTAACCCTTCCTCAGTGACACTTAGAGCACAGCAGCTGCTCTGAGGCTCCCAAACAATTGCAGACAGGTTGGGTACCAGGTTACAAACAGGATTTTAACCACGTAGGGCTTGAGATGAGGCTAAAACCCCGTGCAGTATCTTTGTCCTGAATCTATAGAAAGATTAATTTCTGCTATTTTTGTTTGATGTGATTTTCGGGTTTTTTGAAATATGTGATTATGCTTTCTACTCATCTTTTCCTGCTTGAATGAGGAAACAGCAAATGGAATACTGCACAGCACACCATAAGGTCACAAATGTCTGATCACATTTGATGAACAATAACACCAATGTCTAGTGATAGAAAACACACTATAAAGGATGCCTGTCTAGCCATTGATCCATCATTCTGCTAAGGGGAGGGAGAGTTAAAGGGGAAGGAGAGGTAAAAGGAAAAGCAGGAGGCTCCCCTTGCCTGTGCCCATCATCTTCATCAATGGGGAATGTTTGCTCACTCTGAGTAGAGAAGTTAGCTCAACCCCACGGGCAGAGCAACCCCCACTGCCAGCTCATGTAGCTTCTCTGCCTCTGTGTGACACTGCACTGCAGGCCACGCTCAGCACTGCGCCAGCACACACGCACACACACGCGCGCATGGGCCAGCTGCCCTCCGAGCTGATCAACGCATCCTGGAAACAAGTGTGGAGGGAAGATCAACAGAAATCCTAGGCACCTTTAGAAATGATCACGTGGTACCACATCACCAGCTTTATAGGAATAGAAAACCAAATTTGTCTACATTAAATAATTAACTGTTATTTATTTACTTGATTCAGCAGTTAAGAGCTTGTGCCATTTGTTTTCTTGGTCTATTACCGGGAAGTACATGTTGTTGAAGCACCAGAAAGACAGAATGGCATTCTGTGAAGATTCAGGCTTTTTGTTAGTATTTCAAATCCTATTTTATTCACATGCATCTGAAAGGTGGTAAGAGAAGAGGATAAAATCGATGAAGTGTTCATTTCTTTATGCTATTTCCTGTCAGGGTAGGCTGGTCATATTTTCAGAAGTACTCTGCAGCAGCATCCTGAATAAAGCTGTCTGAATGTACAACCAGATTATGCACAACCAATGCAAGCAGGAGCAGCCAGGCTTCGGGGACATAGATCGTATAAATTTGCACTTACACTGACTTCAGCCTGGTTACCCTTGATGGTCCAGAGATTTTGCACCTGTTTCTTCAGGCCAGATGGCAACATGCACCTATCTAGACCAAGTTAAGTGAAATAAGATTTGACTGCACTGCTAATGAAAACATAGCATGAATGATAAGGTAATTCACAGATATTAATATTCCAGTGTTATATATGTCAGTTGTTACTTTAGGTTGTATTTATTTATTTTAAAAAACCCAAACAGTTAATTGAGGTTTTTTGCATGCTGTTTGTCCAGTTATCTTCTGTTGCAGGAGGAAATGGGCCAGAACAAGAAGCATCAGTGTCACAATAAGAATCTCTAGAGGTTCATTTTGCTTCCAAATCTCTCTGCACTTGCTTTTAGCTTCAAATTAAATGACAAAAGCAGTAAATTTTGAAACTGTAAAAAGAGTGATGGGTTGGAACATTAGATCTGTATAGGATTATGTTTTCAATGGAGGAAAAGTGCAGGGCCTGGTTAATGTTTAAAGGCTTTAAGAACAGTGGATATTCAATATTTTTTTTCCTGCGAAAACAAAGAAATATATACAAACCCAGCATTTTGTAATAGTTAAAAAATACTAACATAGAGATATAAAAGAATTTAGTCTAAATTAACAATGTCAGAGACATGATCGCAGCCATCAACAGTTCTTTAATATTATTAAAACACCAGATTTAATATCATGAAATCTCCGGTGACAGTCAGAATTTTCTTTTTTTAAATAACTCTTTTACCATTACAATATTTTCACATGCTTTTTTCTTCTATTTAATGTTGGCTACTACAAGATAAGCTCTAAGTTGGTCAGCTTTCCCATGTAAAGTCCAGTAGCCCTGACGAACATGGAGTCAGGATTCAGCAGGCAGCTCTGCCTCGACTCAGCTGACAACCTCATTATCCATTTTTTGAAATAATTCAGCTGTGGAACTGATACAATTACGTAACATGTACTTCAGAAAAATAAAACCATCTCTGCTTTTAAAGAGGAAAGCTCTGCAGCTCCTGTCACCACTTAATTCTCACAACTTCTTCTTTCCCTGTAAAGTGTGAAAATTAGAAAAATATTATGAGTAACAAATAGTGATGACCAGAAAAGATCAAAGAGAAATGAAATGGCAGGTGAGACAAGGGGATAACGCTACTTTAAAAACAGAGGGACCTAAAAATATTCCAGTTCTTCTTATTTAGCAGCAATCCTCACATCACACCATTTTCCATTTCACCCAGAACCACTATCTCTTCATGTGAAAAGGGGAACTATAACCATGTATTAAACAAAAACAACCTCAATTTAGTGTTTCTGTGACCAGCAACCATAGGAGCTGGAGCTGAGGAGCTGGCAGTCAGTGTGTCACCCAACTCTACCCCAGTGCCCATCCTGGCTACAGGACTCATGCCCCCCCCACACCTCCTGGTCTCCATGCACGATAGTTGCCCCTCTGGTACAGTGGATACAGGAGATTCTTTCCAATATCCAGATTTCAGAGATCGGTCTTGAATCAAGGGCTTGTCTCTGATTTAGCTGCAGAGATTTGGCTGTTCCAAGGATGGAAGCCTTGCCATGGATGCAGTGGATGATGTCTGCTGTGGTGTGTTCAACCATGCACTTCGTGGAATTGCGGCAACGCTGCTGTGAAAGACTGAAATCTTCAGCCAGATCTCTGCATAGTTTCTCATAGATGGGCATCCTGCAGAGGTATCTAGGCATAGAAATGCCAACATATTCTATGATTTCATGTTACAGCTACTGATAATAACTGGAACTGCTCTCCCATAATCTCTAATACACTGGGAGGCAGGAAGCAATGCAGTTTGGCAGGCAGAGTGGACCTGGTTCAACCAACTACCTATGTGTCACTGAAATCAATCGGACTATTTAGGGACTTGATTGCTTTGCTGAATCCAGGCCAAAGAAAGAAAAAGCAAGATGGTTAAGCTACAAGGCTTGGAGATAGATATATATATATATACATATATATATATATGTCTATTTTATATATATATATATATATATGTAAATATATCTTTAATCTGGAACACTTAGATTAATATTTTATTAATATTTTATTTATCAATATTATGGTTATCCCTAATAGTCCATGGTGGTTTAGAAAAGTTTCAAAGGAAATTCATGCCTTACTTTCTGGCCCTGATTTAGCAAACATGTTGGTGTCTGTGCAACATTATTCATGCAGATAGTGCCATTTTCTTAAGAACAGAAAGCCACGAGTGAAGCACCACAACAGGCTGTTTTTGCAGGTCAGAGCTGTATTTTAATATCTACAGCATTTCAGCATTCCTAACGAGGTTATACAACTGCTAGAGACATCTGGACCTAATACTGAAATGTTCCCTACTGCAATCTGTGTGTGCGTGAATATTCTTGTGCCAGAGTATTTATTTCAAACCATCTTTAAAAGAAAGAACAATAAGTTCAAGGAGTTATAATTTTTTTCAGTTGTTTTTCTTTCAATAGCAAACACACCTCAGACATAACAAAGCTGAAATAATGCTTTTATTCACTGGTTAGTTAGAATCCATAAAGAATGGCTGCATTTGCCCTAATTAATGGCCCATTTTCAGGAGAGGCTTTAATTAACAGCTGACATTTAAGCAGCACTACAATATGCTGTGCAATTATCACCTGGCCTACTTCGGTGTGATTCAAATGCTCTTGGAGAAAAATCACGCTGTTTTTTTTTTCCCCTGAAAGTTTTACAGAACAGTGGCAACAGAGGCCTAAGGAAGAGGAAGGAAACAAAACCAGATCTTCAAAGAGATTTAGGGTTGAGTTTTCCAGTACAATCATCCTGTCTCGGTGGCTGATTTCCAGTTTTCCAGTACAATCAGCCCCCTCAAAAGAGGGGCACACACTCATGCACCTCTCAGCTTTGCCCTGGGCCACTTATTTCTAACCCATTCCCTCTCCTCAAATCGGCAATGACCTCAGCGCTACTGGGAGGTGGGTCCCTTTGACAACTCAGTGCTGCTGGAACAGGATGGCCTTCCTCCTCCAGTTTTCTCTGTCTTCTTTCCCCTATTTTGTGTCCCTCAGTCTCCCCAGGTAGCAAGCCAGGCTGGTTCAGTTCTTTAGCCCTGGAATCAAAACAAAAACTACTTGCTGTGCTAAAAGAGTTTCCTGCCAGGTCAGTGAGTTCAGTTGGCTCTTGGTTCTCACTCCCAGGAAGGAGGAGGAAGAAGTGTGGGACCACTACCCCTCCGTGGAGGTGGGCTGGTATTTTCTCACATGAAATCAGATCTTATCTTGTGTAGGAAGGTAAACAATGCACAAGCATATTTTTGTACTGCATATATTTTCTGTGAGAAAATGAAAGTCTAACCAAATGACAGTGTTGATAAAGTGAAAGGTGAGAGCACATGGCAGAGGCTTGACAGCCCTTTTGGCTGGACAGAGGCCCCTATTCTAGTATTGAGCTCTAACCAGACATGACTTTGCAGAGCAAGAACACACTTTACCTATCTATTCAAACTGCTTGATAGGGCATAGAATCCTGGCATAGTTTAGGTTGGAAAATACCTTTGAGATCATGGAGTCATGCAATAACTTCATAGCTATTAATGTTTAAATACATCAATGTTTGATGGGTCACTGAGAGTGTGAGCAAACACCGAGCTGTGGCCATGCTGAACCTCTCTACTGCTCTCTGGCCTGATGAATATTTCGTTATTCTATACCAAGTGAAACAACTTTTGGCATGGGGGCCTGGGCTCCTTTCCCTCAGCTTCCCGAGAACACACACTGCAGCCTGCTGATCATAGCACTTTTCCCAGAGAAGTGAGTTGGTTTGCTTGGACAGTGTCAGCCCTGCTGAGTGACACTTCCCATGACACTTATATGCTACAGAGGTGGGTGTTTCTTTACCTCTTCTTCCAGACATGCCTTGGTGGAGCTTGGAGTCAGCTCTGCAGGAGGAGACCCTTAAACAACATGAACAGAAAACACAAAATCAACACATTGTGGTAGGATGGGTATGGAGCTACCTGGGAAGAACTGAGCCCTTTGCAGACATGTCCAGTGACCAAATAGTGTGTGGGAAATAACCCTACTCTTGCATGCTGGCAGCTTTGATGCATGAAGCGAATGGGCTGACATACAAGTACCGATAAGGTTGCAATTCTGTGGTATGCACAGCGACTGCCCTGTCCCTATCCATCCCCTGACTAACAAAATCAACCCAAATTTAACTTGGCATGCAGGGCTTTGTTTAGAAAGCTGCGGCAACTCAGGGGTATTTCAGATATCTGCAGTGAGGATAGGAGAGACAGCTGGGGTGGTAGTCTTGTTAGCTAAGCTGATATAAATTGTCCCTTCCCATGAATCACAGTTGTCAGGCACCAAAGGGACTTGGGAGCCTCCAGGATTAGGCTATAAGGAGAAACTGAATATCATGACTTTGGACCCAGAAATCGAAATTTTAGAAAGATTTCAGAAATTTAGAAAGAGAATGCAAGTATCTGCATCTCTGTTCTGTGGGTCTAGTCTTTGGAGTATGCATTAGGCCATCCTTTAGCCTGTTACACTTCCACACAGAGCTGATGATATTTGCCTCCTAAAAATTACAATCAAGGGACCCTTTATGAACTGGCTGTGGGGTTATGTGTCAGTTAGTATCCAATAATTCCTGAGATCTAAACCCAGATCTGTTATCTATTTGTTCCATGACTCTGAAAGGAGTTGGTAAAAATAGCATCTGGGAGCTCTGTACCTATTGGAATTCAATATTTCAGTCTGGCAGCCTTGGATCTGAAAGTGAAGCATTGGTCTTTTAGCCAGTAAACCATCACAAGTTTCTGGGTCAGCGATAGGGGATGGGCACATACTATATAATTCAGGTGGTGACCTGACTCCCCTAGGTCAGTACTAATTTAGCAAGGCGAGGAGAAAGTGTTATTGAAGTCGGTGGGATTATTTGCATGAATAGGCAACTTTACAGGATTTGGCGCTTTTTTTAACTTCTTACTGTACAGTCAAACGTGCAGAGACTAGAGTCACCATGCTGCTGAAAGTTACAGCCTGTAAGGGTTCTTTAGTGTCTGTTTTCGAAGAGGATCTCATTCTCCTGCTCATTTTGCTACAGACCTCATTCTAGACTCTGAGTACACCCTGGTCTAATCATTATGTCCTATATGACACGAGGCCATAAAACCAAAAGGAGGCAAACTTGTTTATGGATGGGCAGATCAGTGTTGTGCCACCAACCGCTGCTAGGTGGCAATATGTTACCTGTAAAATCGCGAGCTACCAGTCATCATCGGTCTCCTCTGCTTCACACCGAGCTGGGACGTGTGTGGGCATCGCTCTGCTCAGAAAGAGGACAAGGCCTCGGAGCGGGACTTGGAGAGAGCTGCTTCCCTCACACAGATCTTTAGCTCAGTACTGACATTTTCCAGAAACAAATGCAGGGCTGAATCCTACTGGAAAAATTCTTTGTGAACCCAAGAAGAAAAATAAGAGACAAGCCTGCCTGTTGCATTATTTCTGCACAACACTGGCAGTGTTGTAATAAGGGAACAAATCCTTCTGTTGTACAAAGATAGCACCGCCTAGGACTAGATTATTTCATATTCTCAATTTGCTTAACAATACAAAATGGAAAGTATCTGTTCTACATGCAAAGCTTTTGTTTTTCCAAATATATGATTAATTGAAATCCTCTACATATTCAATCAACTAGACCACCTTTGGGAAATTTGTATGGACAATTGGGTTGAAAAACGGCTTTGTTAAAGGTAGAGAAGATGTATTTCCAGACACAACTTTCAGCCATGCTACAAATACTTAACACTGAGTCATCTAATGTATGTATTATGTATTATGTATTAACAAGGACACTGTAAGAAAGACTGGCTCATATTTGCATATTACTTTGAATACACAACGCGATCTACATTTAAACAATTTATTTCCCTTGTTCTGGCTGTTGGTGTGGCAGCATTTGTTCTTCCAAGAAGGGAAACCAAGGGCAGAGAGGACAGGGCTGTGTACGACAGTGCTATTTTATGCCAGCTGCAAGTTTATACAAAATTACAGCTTGATGCCAGGGTAGGTTGCAGCTGGCTCCGCACTTTGGCCCAGCTGCCAGAGCGTGGGTGCAGGTGAGTGGCACCTGAAGCTGGGGAGGCACAGTGGCCAGGAACACGACAGCTGGAAGGGGCTCACACTTGGGCTGGCAGGTAAAATGGATATACGCGAACACGGGGAGCCGGAGTCTCGCCTTATGGCGACATGGGTAGGGAACTAACACCTCTCCTGCCTACGGCAACCACCAGGCAGAGCGAGTGGGGCGGGAGGCCAGCGAGCAGCCCCGTCGGTCCAGGCTGGATCCTCCCGGCAGAGATCCATGTCCTAACTAAGGCCACTTACGGCGAGACGTTGTTCAGAGACAGAGGAGAAACAAAGATCTTTAATTACACTGGCTTGGATAGGATAGAAACACAGAGCTTGGTTTTTAGCGATAGAGGCTGCCAGTGCAGGAGGCAACAACAATAATGACCTGCTCAAGTAGCGTTTAGCAGCTTGGGAGCTAACAAGCGCCTTCTGCGGCAAGACTGCTTAAATTTAGGCAGAGTTCTCGGCTTTCTGTAGACACAGTCTACAAACGTGGCACGGAAGAACGCAGACCCTGCCAACCCCAAACCTGCCTCCAACTCCCTGGGGCTCCATAGGTTCTTTAATCCCCTTTGCTGGCCCCGGGGGCAGCCCCGGCACTCGCCCCACGGCATGGACGGGCGGCGGCGGGCCCGGCACAGAGGCCGCGGCGGCGGCGGTTCCCGGCCGGGCCGCTTTCCCGGCAGCACCGCCCGCCGTGCTCTGCTCCAGTGGCGCCGGGAGGGAGCGGCGGGGCCCGGTCAGTGCCTGGCCGAGCCAGGTCAGTGCCTGCCCGCGGGCTCCACTCTCCAGGCGGAAACAGCGGCTCCTGCGGGACGCCGGGGCAGCTCAGGGCCCCGGGCAGGGTCCGGCGGCGGGGCAGGCGCGGTGTGTCCCGGTCCCCCCGGGCCGCTGGGTGCCCGTGCTGGAGGGGGAGGCCGATGGTGCTTCTGCCTGGGAATGTCCTGTGCTGCGAGCCCCCACAGCCTCCACCCAGACACCTCGGGTGGCACTTCGGCCGTGCTCAGCACTGAGCTCTTCCTTGACGGTTGATTTAAAATAACTAATTTTGTTTAAAAAAAAAAAAAAAAAAAAAAGAAGAAGAAAAAAGTAGGCCGCGTCGAGAAAGCTTTCCTCTGTCAGGACAAGTGCTACAGTGCACTGGTCAGGATTTTGGCATTGCACAAGGTCAGCAGCAAGAAACCTCTGCTGGGGAAGGAATTTCTACCCCTTGGCCCCTCAAGCCTTCACATTCTTCCCGGGGTGATACTATGCAGGGAAGGTGCCTTTGCTTTCCAAAATTTAGCACGTAGAGTCAAGGAAGCCAGTGACAGGCAGTCCTGGTGTGCTTCTGGTTCCCAGTGTTGCTACAGGAGGAGCATGAGAATCGTGCTGCATGGCCAGTTCACATGTCAGGATGTGTTTTTGGTGTTGCTGTTGGCAGGAGCATTTATGGATGGTGCTGATAAGGAGAGCAAGAGTAAAGAACAGTGTACTTAGTGGAATTCTGAGCACTTCTTGACTGCAAAATTTCTTTACAGTTTTCAGGGCAAATTAATCATTGGGAAAGCATCAGTATTTGTGATTACAGCTAGAATTGAATTCATGCTTTTATAGGTTAGGATTTGGTGACTGAAAGGCAAATGGTGAGTTGGTTGTGAATGTTTCCATTCCTGTGAAGTTGTGCATCTGCTTGTCTTAAAGGGCTCTAAAACCTGGTGGGCAGTGAACTTTAAAGCGCTTTCTGTCACTGTTATAGAGGGCCCTGTCTTGACAGGGGTGAAGAGAACCTCTTCAGAGGTTCAAAATATTAAAAATTAACATTTTTTAATTAAAAACATTAACAAAACATTAAAAAATAAAGGGCTGGAGTGTCTTTCCAGAGCATAACAGATTCTTGCTCTCACCCTCTGCTGCGAAACTCAGAATCTTATACTCACCATGTGACAAAAATAAAATGTTTTTAGGTACTATTATGTATTCAGGGAAAGGTTCCTTTTTTCAGCTGTTTTGCATCCTTGAATGCCATTATTTTTCTGTGGGCTTTGGTGTGTTTCTGTGTGATTTGTTGACTACTCTTAAAAATAATTAAAATGTGGTTAAAAGAGAATGTAATTGTTTCAGACAGAGAGACAATTCACATCTAAACCCTACCCTGCAGGGATCATTAAAAAATACAAAACTAAGCAAAGAACAAATAATTTGGAAAACCAAATAGCTTGCTATCCCCAGAATTGAGCTGCTCAGAAATAATGAAAATAACAAGGGAAAAAAGAGACAAAAGCAGAAAAGAGGTGTAAAGAGTAAGCCAGCTTAAAACTGAAACCACAGACAAGAGGGGTTTTTACTTACAGTGTTAAAAGGTTTTTGTTCCTACAGTTTATTTCACATGTGCATTATTTGATGCCATTTCAGTTAGTTAATTTGGGCATCTTCTCACTTCTTGTTCTTTCAGCTTCTGGATGGATAAACTTTGTTTCTAATGCTGTCATCTAGAAACTAGGAGGCCCAAACCTTTTGTTCTCTCAACAGTAATACAGAGGATAAAAAGTCGTCCTGTATAATACCAGCTATTTCTAAAGCCTGTTTTAAGTAACTTCTCACTGAACTGTAGGGACTGTTGATCCCATCCAGTTCGTCTACAGTGTGGGTACCAGAGACCATGTACTGAAAATTTGAACAAGGTTCAGCAAGTTTGAGACCCATGACCACTCCAGAAAGGCATGAGGGATCAGTCCCCTTCCCAGGGAGGAAGAATTTCCTCAGTTCCCCAGCTTTGCTTAGTTTCTGTGTTTGTAAGTTATGTTTTGTCAGTAGGATTTCTGCTGATGATCCCTTGACATACTTAACATCTAGTCACTGCTTGCTTTCAGCAGTAGGAAAGCCAGCTGGAGAGGTGATTGCCTTCATCTTGCTTCATCTGGTAATTATGAGAGTGGGGGAACCTGTTGGGTGAGGTGTTTAAGTTAACCTAACCTGTGCATCATGGAAGGAAAGCAGAGAGATGCAGAAGTGGATGAGGCAGATGAAGGGCTCTGTGACCTTCAGGTGAGGGGTGGTGACAAGCAACTGGCAACAGAGGAACCCTGCATTTGAGACCTCCTTCCTACACCTTTTTTGTGTCTGAAGACAGGGTAGAGAGATTCCTCTTCATTATGAGACCTATGCTCTTGTCTTAATTTGCATCCAAGCTGACCCCCTTTGATCTTGCTGGTTTTGAATCTCTTCGTCCAACATTTGAATTTATTTTCTTTTCTTTTTTGTGCCATTATCATCCACTGTCCCAGGTTCCACTCATTGTTAATGACTTTCACTCATTTTTAGCCTACTTTTTTTTTTCTTTTTTTTTGTACAAATGCCCTATTTTCATGCTTTGGTTCTCCATCGCTCTGCTTTTTCATCTGCTGTCACGTTATAGGGTCAGTTGTGCCAGTCCTCAGCACTGGGTCACCACTTGCTTTCCATTCATTTGTCAGTCACTGCAGGGATGTGGTAAAGCATCTGACAGTCATGGTCACTATTACAGATTAATGCCTTCTAAAGTGACTGATAAGACATGCACACTGGGTTGAGTTGTAAATCATCATCATCATCTTCAGCTCACATCTTCTGACCTTTCTTCCCTGTCTTCACACTTCTGTGCAGTGAAAATGCAGCTGCCTGAGGATTTCATCAAGTCAATTTGTTCTGTTCTTGACCTGTCAGCTGCCCTTGACACCTTTGGCAGTGTCACAAAAGTGCCTTTCTAGTTGTTTTTGTTATGCCTTTTGAATATTTTCTCCTCCCTGAGATGTCTTTTGTGGATTTTGTCTGTTGAATCCCTTTATTTCTGTTACACTTCATCCAAACCCAGAAATTCAGTTGGTGTCTTATTTTTTTTCAGTAACTATATCTGCACATCACAGCTGTCACATCCTGCCTCACATACAAGGGTGCACTTATTTCCCTGATGTATTGAAAACACATCCCTGTGTCTTTTCTCCCTCTTTTCTTTTTCCCTGACTTGTGTCAGTAATTCAGGCACCATTTTTGAGCTGGAATTTTCCCTGTTCATGTATCTTAACTTGCTGATTTGATTTGCTCTGTAGTGCAGTGTTTCGTGTTTGAGCAGGCAGCTCGAATGCTCGTTTGGTCTCCCGACATTCAGGTCTCTAGTTTGTCTTAGTTCTTCTACCCATCCAGGAAGTTGCTACCTCCAGCAACTTACCCATTGCTCTGGCCAGCTATCTTTATGCTCAGTGGCAGTTGCAACTGGCAACACTGCTGGAGGTTACTGCTTGATACAGCATGTTTTAAGAGAATAATCGGGGTTGCAACAGAGTATTGGTAAATGGCAAGGGCAAATATGCTTGTTCAAGAGTTGGGGCTTACTAATTTCCCAAAGAATCTGCTCAGGTAATATTGATGTTGGTGTTATCCCTGTTAGTACTATTTTTTATTAACATTGTGAGGTCTGACTTTTAAGTAGACAGTTACAAGAGGCTTTGGGAAGGACTCTGATACATATGCTTACACAAAGGTACATAGATTGTCTGTACATAGATACATGTATCACTCTTGCATAATGTGTGTCATTCCTTTGTATTGCAGTGCTGACATTCAATAGGTGCTCATATTAACCCACAGTCTGCTAGCCCACAGGCAAGGGTGTTATAAAATCATTTGAGTGCCAAATAGGATTTAAACTGTTGTTTTATGTAAGAGTTACAATAACTGTGGAATGAACAACTATTGATGTCGATACTATTGGCTTATATCTTAGTTGTCACCAGTGATACGTAAAGCTGTAGCACTCAAAACATTTGAAAGATGCTAACTAACCACTGTTATTGTCAGATTTTTTTTTTTTTCACTGTAGAAACTGTGCATAAACTGTCTGTGCTAGAGATGTTAATGGGTATAGCATGTCTGACTTTTTGAAATTAGACTAAGATTCCGTTTCTAGAAGTGTATCTAAATGGATGAGATTATGTTAAACTGAAAATCTGAAAATTTTAGTGTTAATAAATGTCTCTTGGCTGGTCCTACAACACTATAAGTGTTACTGTAACATCTGTCTCTCTCACTTCCTTTCACTTACAATACAAAAAAATTAATCTCAGTCATGTTGTGGATTGCAAGTGCTCTATACTGATTGAAAGCTTGGATGTTGTTTGTCAGAGATTCAGCAGAGATCTTTTTAATCTGAGAGAGCTCTAGTTTAAATATCATGCTTTTCCTGAATGCTTAGCTCTCTCAACAGCTCTCTCTGAGCTGTTAAAATAATCTTATTTTTATTTAAAAAGGTATTGGGTACTGACCAGTACTGTAAGAGATGGTTTTAAAGAAAATAATTCAATGATAATACCTTGCATGAGTCATTAACCATGAGTCATGATCAGCTGGCAGTGGTGTCCAATTTGTTTTCTAATCCTGTACTTGCTGATGCTCTTTATAACCATAGTGATAATATTAAAGAGCTGTTAATGCATATAACCACACAGCTGAAAATGACAGACTCTTTTTTCACTGGAATAAAATTTCCGTATCTTAAGTCTGTTTTGCTCTGTATATTTCTTGTCATGAGAAATCCAGTAATGTATAAAAGTCATCCAAAAAGTTTGTTGGCAAGGAGTTAGGTTAACAGAACAGCCTTCTCCCCCCCCTTCTTTGCTTTCAAGCCAATCATTGGGGTTTCCTAGAGAATTGCAGTTAGTCTGTTTTCTTATGAGGATTGGGGATACTTTGTAATCATTAAAAGTTGAGAGCTGATTGTTCAAGCTATGCTTTGCAAGGAAGGCCTGCACTATCCATGTATTTAATGTTTGCTCTCTCCTGAGCAAAAACCAGAAGCTGGATGGAAAGTTTTATTGCATCAATGTATGCTGAGGAATGACTACTGAGGTTTTAGAGAAAAGGGAAGGCTGTCTCCCTTCCAAGAGCCTGAATATAAAAAGAATCAATTAGTTGAGAAATGAGCTTTGGAAACCCATTTTCAATCTTTAAATAAAATTTTACTAAGAGAAGTGATTTTAAAAGCTCTGAAAGGTAGTGGCTGAAGAGTTGCAGGCTATATTAGAATGTGCATAATGGAGAGTGTTTGGGTGTCCAGCAGTTGGGGAACGTTATTTATGAAGTAATAAATCTTGTATTCAATTAGATTTCAACTTGATTAAATTTTTGTTAGTTTTATTAGTTTTCACTTTAGAAAAGTTGATTGTTACAGATTAAAACCTTGTGTCTCAACAGATGTTAAGAAATCATCCCTTAACCTATTCCAGTGTAGATGATCTTATAATGCATAGATTTGTGTGGGCTTTTCTTGTTTCTTTGTGGTGACCTTGTGAGATAGTGTTCTGTTGGTGGGTGCAATGTGGCAGGACAAGCATGAATCTACTGGCATAGATGGCTCTTCAAAATTGCTTGGTATTCCTGCATATTCCTTCATATCCCACAGTGTGGTTGCTCTGCAAGCTCCTCCTCCATTTCAATGAGGACTATACCTGCACCAACGAAAGCTTTTTCCAGTTTAGTGTAGAATGGTACAGCCAATGACAAAGTAAGTGTTCACCTGACAGGACTGTTCACTTTTTTCATTAAAAAACACATGCAATTAGCTTATAATGTACATCTTCTTGTTTGTGATTATATAATAAATGTTTTCAAAAATTTGAGTCTGTAAGCCGTAAGATGCCCTGAACAGAGCATAAAATATAGCTGTCACCAAATTCTGTCTCAGTGAATGTGTTTGTGCTGTGGGTTCACCTTAGGAAAAACTTCCCAAGAGCTGCATGCCAATTTTGAAAAAATCTTGTTTCTGCCAAATATAATTAAGAAACAAAGAAGGTCTCTTCCCAGTTATCAAAAAAGTGAGCATCTACCATGTCTTCTGAATGGCTGTGTATATTAAAAAGGGGAAAAGGTAGGACTACTCTAGCAAATTGCAAGATTTAGATATAACAAACCTTTTTCCATGTCCTGTGAGGGTTCTTTTGATTCCCACTCTGAGTGGCTTCTAAGGTGACTTTATTTTCAGATCAGCTGGTTCCAGTTCAGGCTTTACCCTGTTTCTTTCAAATCACTTGTAAACCACTTTGTCCAGTAGACCCTTTTCCAAAGTAAATAAAATAAGGCAGAGATGCTGATCAAGAATAATATAACTCCTTTCTTATTATTGTCTGATATACAGTCATGTACTTTAGAGCGGAAACAGCAGAGGAATAAGCCATGGGTATACTGGTACATAGAAATAGTTTACCAATATTATGTACCTGTGTAAAAGGCAAGTGTAATGCTCAATGCATAATACAGTTGTACACTTCTCATCCTTTGGAGTACTGCACAGGATCTGGTGCTCAAGTGAGATCAACTCAAAGTGCTACTGGAATGACTGGGAAAAGCACATAGCTATCAGAGGCTGGCAGACTAAGTAGTTTCAAGATGAAGTGTGGTAACTCTGTTAATGGAATTAAGTGACAGGAAACAGACTTCAATATAGGAATGGTCTTCAGTTCTTAATTTTTATGTTTCTCAAGTATTTCTTTTGGGAAGGTCTTGCTGTAACAGTTGCTTACAGAAAAGCAGGAGATCCAGATCCTGAAAACTAGGGGATTTGATAGTATTTTTCTTCCGTCATAGGTGTGGTGTTTGGGGGTTTTGGTATTTTTTGGGGGGGAAGGGTGAGGGAGGGATTGGAAGATTAATACAGAGTGAATTGGTCTAGTGGAATACATAAAAGTCTTACTATAGTTCTTGAGCCTCTTTCATGTTCTGTGCACAAATACTTTTTCAATAATTTTTTCAAGAAAAGATTTAAAAAGATGCTAATTTCTGGCTTAACTACTAAAATCCATAAAACTCCTTCTGTTAACTTTGTGGGAGTAGATTCAAACTAAGAATTTTGCAAATACAGTCTGCAGTGATTTCTGTAGACTTTTAGGATTTCATCACCTTTATATCAGTTTCTACTGTCCTACTTCCCTCTTTGTCAGAGGACTGAAGTGTATTTCAAAGGAAATTTCCTGATTTTTTTCCCCCACCCCATGTATTTCCAGAAATGGCCCTTCCTCTGTGGAAGAACTTACTTCAGACTACAAAGGAAAGAATACTACAGCAGAGAAGGTTGTCACTGTATAATGGTGCTCATGGCTATGAAGAAGAATTGATAAAGAAGAAACTTCAACAGTTTGCTGGTGGATCCATCAACCTTTCCAAAGAAGACAATGGCATTGGAATACTTACCTTGAACAACCCGAGGTTAATGAATGCTTTTACAGGTATTAATTAGTTGATGGGATTGCTAGTTGGTTTTGGCTTTTCCCTTGTTCAGTTACCCATTTTAGCATTTTGCCTAAAGAAAGCGAAACACTATGTCTTACCATTTCTTAATTAAAAGAATAAGTATTTAAGTTTTATTCAGATGTGCAGCAAATGTCCACTGTTCTGTGTAGTAACTTTGCTATAAATGTCATAAGAACCTTAAGAAATTCTTAATGACCTTGGGGACTGTTTCACAGAATATGCCTCTCCCCCTTTTTTTAAATGTTAGCACAATTCTGCCACTGTGCTCTTTCTTGTATCTCCTTTCATTTTGTCATCACTGCTCTGGAAACATTGAGGGCATTTTTGTGGGGGGGAGAAGACACCATATTTGTTATGTAGGTGGTGTGGAAAGACTGAGTTTACTTCTTTATTCTTTACTTATATATATATATATATACACACACATACTTTATTTCCCTGTAACTTAAACTTCTGTAGTTTGGTCTTTTTCACTCACTCAAACTGGCTTCCATTTCTTCTTCGTTTGTCTTATGTCATAAATATTAATGACTGGTTAATTAAAGATCAGATGAGCTGGGTATTCTCAGCTGTTATGGGTCAGTGATCTATTTAATATACTTATCTATTAAAACCAATTGCCCTATTTTATTAATCTTGTATTGTGAGAGAGGTTTTTCTTCTCCAAGATAAATATATTTGCTGTCTCTCCTTAACTGTCTAGAATATTCCAATTTATGTCGTTCTCTTCAGACATGAGTGGCACAGGTTCAGGGTCTGAATCTGCTTTAGCTGGAGCTGTGCAGAAACCTTTAAGAATGTTTTTATCTCTTAATATTTTGAAATGGATAAATTTGTGTCATCTTGTTAATTTCTTTTTTGCTGTTCTGTTTTCTTTTTTGCTGTTCTGTTTTCCTTCCCAAGTCTCACCACTCCTTTGCTTCGAACCAGTACATTTGCAACACTAACAAAGTGTAGAGCCGCTTACCTTTCAACTAATGATTGTTAGCTGAAAGGAACCTAACAGAGCAACAGAATTGGTGGTTATGTCCCTAGATGTGTCTGCATTCTTTTGTTTCCCTTCAAAAGCTCACGTATAAAATCATTACCTAACTTGAGAAGTTGTAGCTTAAAGATGTTAGCATAGGGATTGTCCTTCTGAATGCCTCCCTGTCAGCATTCATGCTGTTCTACAATCATAATTACATTGTAGTTTCCTCTTTTACTGCAGATTGGTTTCTGTTTTTGACTCAAAACAGAACTGTATAATCTGCACTTTGTAGACTCTGTTCTCTTATCTTATTTGTTGTGGAAGTTGAAGGGGGCATGAGAAATGAGATGTAATAGCAAAAGGAGAAAGAACAGATAAAGCCCAGTCTGCTATGGAGATCAGGTGTAATAAAAGTCAAATTGCTTAAACTAAACTTTAATAGATGCAACTGTTTTCTATGTGCTTGGCAGAAGGGGCTCAGAATTGATATGTTGAAGTGCTGAGCAGGTGCAGCTGCCATTTAGGCAACTGATAGCTGTTCTTTGCCTACACAATGTTCTATATAATGTTAGTGCACTGAAATCATATCACACATCTCGAGCACCCAAATTAGCAGATATTTTCTCTCTGGCTCAGTTGGTGGTCTGTAAAATAATCTCTTCTCTCCTTATAGACTGCTGTGAAAATAACGTATTAGTGTATGTGAATTAGATGCTGTAGTACCAAAGAGGACCTACAAAAACTGCTGAGGAAATTAATAGTTTTGTCTTTGTCGCAGACCCTAATTACCATATGACAAATGAGCCATGGGATCAGGCAGTTCTGTTTTACAGCAGTGTGTAGAGCCCTGCAGAGAGCAGTACTCCATTCTGCTAGATAGTAGCCACAAAGTTGCTCTGAAAAATCTTACTATGGCAGTTCAAGAGATACTGCTTCTTTCTGCTGTACACCTCTGCTAGAGACTTTCGTTGTAACAGGAGGGACAGTAGAAGCAAAATCAGGCTGGCCCCTTGGCCGCTGCAGTTAATGGTATGGCATCTTAATTTATCTTGCTCTTCATTTCACTTTAACATTACTGTCTGTAAACTGTAGTTGCTGAGGGACAAAACCAAGAACCTGATCCTGTTCCTTCTGTTGTCTATCAAATAATACTCTTCAAGGAGCAGAATGGGATGCTCAGACCCTAAATTGCCCCAGCAGGACATGGTTGATTTCATCAGCCAGAGCCTGTAGATCTGCTGACCCACCCTGCTCCACCCCGCAAATAAATTCTGTTGATTCTGTGTCTCCGAGCTTCTGAATAATGGTAGATGTGAATTTATGTATACATGTATGCTTCCTTTAGAAAGCCGCAAAATATCATTAAACTGTTGAGGGAGATTCTTTTTTCCAGGCATTTACTTTACACAGCAGTTTTTTATCTCGAAGGAATTATGTTTATTCTAAGCTTGAGCAACTCATGAAATCAAAACCAGAACAAAATTGTTGGCAAATTGCTAATGGGCAATATGGAGGTTGTTATGCCTTTTTTCTCTTCTTAATTGGAATCTGATAGCCACGTGTTTGAAATGGTCTCTTTGGAAACAAATGGTAATAATGTCAGTCTAAGCCTGGTGGAACCAATTTCAGCAGCCCAACCAATCACTGAACTAAACTTGAATGTAATTTAAAAGAGAAGAAAGCCAGCCTGTAGGAATTAGATAATAATGATGATAATGTTATTTTCTAGAATTTACTTTAAAACACTTATTCTCAGATTATAGTTAAGATGCAAACAAATTATTATTCCAAATAGATTTAGTTCTCTAAAGAGTATGAGCTTAGTGGTATCAAATATTGAAAGACAAGAAGGGCTGAATGAGGATTTGCTTTAGTGTTATGTCCTCATCATTATATCGAACATCATGGACTATATCTGTTGGTAAAATAATAGTTCAGTGTTGACAGGAATGGAAGGAATTCTGTGCCAGGAGAATGGGACAGGCTCTGGCCAGTGTCTCTTGTTCTGAGCTATTGCACGTAAAGGGCTCATACAGTTCCTTCATTTTTTCAGTTAAATAAATTTTTGGCTTGGAATACTGTGTGGAAAGACTCTTCAATACCTCACTGCTTTGTCTATTAAAAGAACCACAAACAGTGTTTGTGCTGTATTTGACACTAGCAAAGCTTGGATGCCAGCCCAAATACCTTTCTAGTAAGAAGACTTGTCAAATAAGCAATGAGTGAAAGCCACAGGGTTAATGCACGCATATTTGAACAGCATTTGCAGAAAAGTTGCTGAGTGCACCGTCAGTCTGGAAAAGCATTTCAAATGAAGACCCACAAAAATCTCATCTAGGCCTAATTCTGCTCAGTACTTTCGTTCATGGCTCAGATGATAAAATAGAAGGTGAAGTCCTGAAATTTTCAGATGACCCCAAATTGGGAGAGCTTGCTGTTAAGATCTGTTATTAAAATTATTAGAGAGAGGCCTCTGCCCGAATTAAGGTGCAGATGACACCATATGCTGAAATCAATAGTCCCGGTTTATTTAACAGTAAATGTGAGATAGAGAGAAAGAGATAGAGAGAAATAGAAAAGAGAAAGACGGGGGGAGAGAAAGAGACTGACAGAAAGACAGATTAAGTAGAAAATACCACCTGTCTGTGGGGGAGGTTTACAACTGAGCCAGTTTGTGCAAGGGAGGATGGGTTTTTACTCCCTCTGTCTTAAGCGGAGAGGTTTCGCCATCACAGATCCAAAAACTCTCCTCCTCCTCCCAGAGCTGATTTTCAACACAGCTGCTGAGTTTGGATTTACATTCTTCTCCCCACCCTTGTTTACTTCTTCTCAGACCTGGGACGATTTGGACCACCTTTATCTTACCTCAAGTTCCTATCAGGTGGAACAGTCCAATTCCCTGAAATCCGGGAGGCATATTCTGGCAGGAAGTGGGCTTCAATGGTCATCTTTGCAGTTTGCTACAGTGGGCAAAAGTCCTTCTTAACAATGTTTAAGTCATTAGTCATAACGTTTTGGTCTCTCACACTTGCAAGATTATTCTTTGGAGCAGAGGTGTGGCAAAGATAAACAAGGTTAAATTCAATGAAAGCAAATGTAATGTGCTGCACACAAAAAGCATTGCCAAATTATAAATACAGAAGGGAAAGGAACTGGCAAAACTGTAGGGATTTGTTAGAGGATCATAGTCTGGATTTGATAGTAGGTAAAAAAACCAGTGTCATTCTGGTGTATAATATGTAATGTCCACTTAATTATTGGCCTCCTCAGAAACATTGTCAAAATGTGCTATTTCAGTGGCTGAGACCAAGCCTAAGGGGGAAGTGCTTGACTAAGTGTTCACTCTTGATCTGGTGCTGGGAAGCTTACTTCATAAGGAAGTGCAAGAAAAACAAACAGGAAGGAAAATTCAATCTCCCATGGGTTGGCTGCTAACAGGCATTTTCAGAACAGAACGAGTCGTGTGCATGCAGGTGTAGAGTTAAAAAAGCAACACTGTTGGCAGAGGAGAGCTCTTGATAGTATTAATCAAAAGCACATTTTTGTCTGAAGAAGGTAGGCCTGTCCATCTAAATTCTTGTCAAAGGAGTGTAAAGCTGAGCGTAATCAGCCCGTATGTAGCTTGCTTTCTGGAATTAGTTTCTGTAAATGTTTTCTCTTAAGAATATGATTGGACAGAGTCATAGGCATTTAGAGAGGAAGAGCTTTAAGTGAATGTAGGGTAAGCTCCATTGGTGTGGAAAATGCCACAGTCTAGGATGAGCTTTAGGAACAGGAGTTTGGAGAGTTCCCTGTCAGGAAGGGTACTTAAGCGAATATATGAGAATATGGTGTTTAAGCTAGAAATAAAAAGCTAGTACAATGACATACTTTGTAAAGGGAGGCTTTCTATAAAGGTTCCAGCTAGGGAATGAAAGACATTTTAGAAAGTTGGGGGTTTTTTAAATCTAGAAGGCACTTTGCTCCTATTTTCAAATATATCTTTATTTTCTTTTGGATGGATACTTCTAAATGTCTTTGGCCTCCAACACAGTTTGGTCTTTGGCCTTTTTTAGGAATCTTTGTTAACATTAACTGGTTATGCCTTGAGCCCACCTTGCATGTGGTTCTTTTCTGTTCTCTGCCAATTCTTTGAGCAGGGTGAAATGGCAGTAACTTCAAAATAACTGATCTGTCCAGTTGGACAGATCTGGATGGAAAGAAATAAGTTCATGTGTCCAGAATGTATACAATTGCAAACAGGAATAAATCAAATAGAGAGGGGTTTCTTGTTTGCTTGTTTGTTTTGTTTTTGCTTTATTTTGTTGGTGGTTATTTTGTTTTGGGGTTTTTTTGAGTGGAACACAAATATTGTTCATGCAGAACATCCTTCAGAATTTCAGGAAGTGCACCCTTGAAGAAAAAGTGTATGTTGGTGCTTGTGTGCAGGACTTAGGATGGTACTTTCCCATGTGGTTTTAAGCCTATCACTTATTAATTCTGATTTGGTTTTATTGGTGGAAAATGTAACACAAAAAATGATTGTGATAATAATTTCCTGTTAAAAATTTTGCTTCTCCCCACTTGTGACAGGTACTATGATGGTAGAACTCCAGGAGAGGATAACTGAACTGGAAAACTGGAAGGATGGCAAAGGCCTTATCGTCTATGGTGCAGGAAACACATTTTGCTCAGGATCAGATTTGAATGCTGTCAAAGAAATATCCAACTCCCAGGCGAGTATTAATACACATTACGGTTTTGGAGAAAAATGAGCTTTCTGAGATTCTTTTTAAACAGAGGAGTTGCACTACAATTCTGCTGCAATTTTACATGCCACAGAATGGAGCTTTTAATGCTTGAAAAAATGCTAGCAGCCCCTTTAAGCTGTGACTTAAATGTTATTGTAATTGATTCGTAACTGTAAATTCCTACATATTCTTTTTAATCTTTTCTTTTAAAAATGTCATTTCAGTTTCTCAGAGCAGTATATAGTGAATTTACACATCAGATAAGCAGTGCTTCTGTAGCTTGATGTTTCAAGTAATAATTTTTCATATACTCTAAAGTAAAAAAGCAAATTTAAGTGGCATGGCTGCTATTACAGAAAGGTTTCTGTTTTGTCAAAACTGTGCTTGGAACTGCATAAAATGGAAGGACAGATGCAATTCTTGTGCTGTACTTGAGTCAGGTAAGTTTTGTGTGTAACTATGGGGTTGAAGAGGTTAGGGGTTTGATGGCAATTTTTTTGCTCATGTCACTTGTTTGGCAACTTTCACATGTGCTGCAATTCTTTTTATGGATTAATATGTGGTACTTGGCACTGTGTAAAACAGGACTTTGTCAGCTGCAGAAGGGTGTTTTCCTGTGCTGCTCTTAAGTCCTAGTTTGCAGTTGTGGTAACTGACGTCCTGGTGCTTTTCTGCGGCCACTTCAAGTTTCAAGACTTAACCACACAAATTAAACTTTTATTTGGGCATTCCAGTATGAACACCAACACAAAAACTGGTTAAACTGGTATTTGTCTTTAATGATGATTTTTTCTGTTGATGAAACTAAATGTCATAGACCCCACAAATTCTAGCCTGGTAAAATATATAGGACAGTCCAGTTTTCAAAGGGTATAGGACACTTTGTTGCTTTTGGGGAACACTATGAGAGATGCTCTTTTCTTAATACGGAGATTTCATGCTTTATAGGTATAAATGGTTTTGAGGGAGTTTTCATTTGGATACTTTATAAGCATTGGTAATTTTAAAAATATAGATGTATCTGTGATTTTTTTTAATTTTTTTTTTAAATCTGGTTATTTTAGCATTATAGCAACAGAAAAGGAGCTGAAACCAAGCAAAACCAGTTCTTTTCTTATCTTCAGTCTAGGCTTTCCTTCAGAGTTCTGCATTCAGTAAATCTCAGTGATTCTGCTTCCATACATTTATTATTCTCTCTGTATGTTTATATAAATTACTTGGAGCCACTGCAGTGGCAGAGAGGGCTCTTCTAAGGATTAGAGTCCATAACAGATATAATGGGCAAAATTAAATGTATAGGTATTAATTATAACTTCATTGAAAATTCTTTGCACAGAATCTAGATCTCATACTAGTATTGAAATAAGGTCTAAAAGTCACTAGAAATGCTCCACGAATAGTTAAACATAGTTGCTTTCTATTTCCTTTGGAGAGTTCAAGCTATTTATCTTTTAATGAGAGTTTCTTTATAATAGCAAGATCCTAAACCATCTGTTTGGTGGGATTTAATAGTTATATTAAATAAAGCTTTAATAAAATATGGAACAGCATTTGCTGTTCTTTAGTCTTACAGAACTCTTCTCTCTAGATTGCTGCAGGTGAGAGAGTTTTTTGTGGTTTCAGGTTAAGTTTTCTGTCCACAGGCATCTCTAAGGAAAAAAAATAGTGAATAGCTTCATGCCTTGAACTGGTATATTTTTCTCTTTTTTTTTCTTTTTTTTTTCTTTTTTTGCAAGGCTGCTTTAGCCTATAGCTTTTACTAATTGCAGAAAACACTTTTGTTCAACCAGTTGGTTGAGGGAAGATTGTATTTTTCATGATTTTAAATCCAGTTTGCTTTTTCTTGTGGTGCAGGATAGGCAGAATAATGGCCTAGAATGCTGAAGGATTTTCATGCCCCCTAGTGGCTCTTCATCCTCCTCTTCCTCTTTATTCTCTTCCTCTCTTTGTCCACCTTCTCGCATGTTCAGTTGTTTCTAACTGTGAAACAATACCTCAGGTCCCCTGCCTGTTCTTCTTTGCAGACTTGCTAACATTATGTAACCAAATCACAGAAGGCAAATGAGTAGTGGAATTTAAAGAAAAAAATATTTTTCTTTCTGGTTTTGTAAGCCTGGTTCCCAAGAGTGAGAACCTCATTCTGGAGTGAGACTTGAAAAGCTGGCTACCCAAAAAGCAGGAGTGGCTCTTGAAAGGACAGATGAGAGGAAGAAGGCACAAAGGAGAATTTTGCTTTCCTTGGTCCTAGTCTAGAAGCCCTAGGACAGAGGTTCCCAAGAAGTAAGCCATGGAGGGAGGACTTTGGAGCAGTTGGAGATAATCTGGAAATACTGTTCTATCTGTCATGAAAGTGGACTGTAAGCTCCTGCAGCAATAAGAGCCAGTGTTACAGTTTTCTACTTTATGAAGGTGACTTTCTTCTTCCCTGTCTCCCCTAGCCCCACCGCAAGCTATTAATCCTTTTCTTCCATATGTAGTGCATACTGTATTTTACCTCCCTTTCTGTGTATTAGATTTCTTCTTACTTCAAGGACAGTATTAGAACTGAAAATGTAATTATTCCAGTAGACTGCAACGAATATCTCTTAGAGTATTTTATCTGAATAGTAGCCTTATTTTTCTTATCAGTGTAGTGGGTTGACCCTGGCCAGATACCAGGTACCCACTAAAGCCGCTCTCTCACTCTCCCTCTGCAACTGGACAGAGGAGAGAGAAAAAAAAAAACAGCTAAGAATTCATGAGTAGAGATAAGAGCTGGGAGAGCTCACTTACTGATTACCTTCACGGGCAAAACGAGACTCAAAGTGGGGATAGTACTTATATTTATTACTAACAGGATAAGAGCCAAAGAGTGAGAAATAAAACAGTCTTAAAAAACACCTTCCCCTCACCCCTTCTTCCTTCCATGTTCTCCCTCCTCCACCCAGTGGTGCCGGGGGACAGGGAATGGGGATTATGGTCAGTTGTTGTTTCTGCTGCTGCTGAGAGAGGAGTCCTTCCCCTGCTCCCATGAGGTCCCTCCCATGGGAGACAGTCCTTGATGGACTTCTTCAGCCTGAGTCCATCCCTCGGGCAGCAGTTCTTCCCAAACTGCTGTCCTGTGGGTCACTCCTCCATGGGGTGCAGTGCTTCATGAAATAACTGTACTGACGCGGGTCCCCCACAGGGGCCACAAGTCCTACCCAGAAAAAACCTGCTCCAGCGTGGGCTTCCCTCTCCGCAGGTCGCAGGTCTCTGGCAGGACCCGACTCTATCCTGGGCCTCCCACGGGGTCACAGCCTCCTTCATGCATCCACTTACTCCATGGGCTGCAGGTGGGTCTCTGCACCCCGATGGTCTTCCATGGGCTGCAGGGGGACAACCTGCTCCACCATGGTCTGCACCACAGGCTGCAGGGGCCTCAGCTCCGGCGCCTGGAGCACCTCCTCCTTCTCCTTCTGCACTGACCTTGATGTCTACATTGTTATTCCCATGTTCTCACTCTGCTCTTCCCTGGCTGGAATTTCTTCTGCGCAACAGTCTTTTGTTCTTAAATATGGTATCACAGAGGTGTTACTATTACTTCTAATTGGCTCGGCCTTGGCCAGCGGCAGGAAGTCTGCCCTGGAGCTGGCTGGCATTGGCTCCACGGGACAGGTGAAGCTTCTAGCAACTTCTAACAGAAGCCACCCCTGTAGCCCCCCTGCTACCAAAACCCAGCCACAGAAACCCAGTCAGGAAGTCTTGAAGGGTTTATTGGCCAGGACTCAAGCAATTGATTTATTTTTTTTCAGAGTGTTTTCTGTGTGGGCGTTTTTTCTATGGGTTACACAGTAGATTACACAGTAATCTCTACCACCTGAGAGTATGAAGACCTTTTGTCTGCTCAATCGTAATTGCTGTTATTAAGCTGGTCTGTTCTGGAATTAATCTTTAATCACCATTTTGGATTTCAACATGAGTTGAGAGGGCCAGTTTCAATGCAAGGACTCTACTGTGATGAAGTGAGTTATAGTATGGGACAGTTATAGTATGGGAATGGTGCAAGTCTGTGTCTGAGAACTGATACCTTGTATGTTTGTGTGGGTTTTGAACTTAGCTATTAAAATAGCTGTCATGAAGGATTTGAATGTTCTTTAATTTAGAATGGAGATATTGCTAACGTTCTTAATGGGTGTAGGCGATGGCTAGAGTCATAACTAAAAGCCTCTTTGTACATCAACGTGTGCTGAAATTTTCAAGCAGGCCTTTAGTGTAATAAAACTGAATTCACTGGTTCTTGTATAGCAATTCTTGTGGCAGCTTATATCTGCCAGACATCTGTGCCTAAACACCATAATGCTGGTTGGCGTTGGGCAGAGTAGCACCTGAAATTGGCCTACTATTATTTCAAGGTCCTCTTCTAAAGAGGTACTGGAGACTTACTGGGTATCTTTTGTTTTCCTGGAGCATGAGTCAGAAGCTCTTAATTCTTTAACTTGCCAAACCCTGTAAAACGTTGTTTTAGAAATTATTAAATTCCAATAAAGAAATGTTTATTGGTTTTGGTTTGTTTGGATTTTTTTATTTTTAATTATAATTTAAAAGAGATGCTGAAATTGTTACCTACTGGGTTTTTTATTTCTACAGTGTCCAAATGTAATTTTTATTTTTAATTTGTGGTAAATGGTATGTGTAGTTCAATTCAGTATGTATATGAACACGGTGATACTGAGTCATTTAATCTAGTTATTTGTCAAGTTCCTGGTTAATAATAGATGTCTGAGAAAGAGTGTAATAACAGGGAAGGCAGATAGATAATGATTTAGCTTTAAAAAATTCTTTTAGTCCCCAGCAACTTGTGACTAAGACTTCTAGAGCTAGAGGTGTTACCTTCTATGTAATAACCTTTTGCCGCTTTTTCTGTCGTGAGTTTATCTAGTTGTTCTTGAATTCATGCAGAGGATGTAATGCCCTGCTGCCAAGTTTTCCACATTTTAATTACACGTTGTAGGAAGAAATATTTGGTTTGAACGTAGCAGCAACTTACTTTATTTGGAGCCCTTTAGTTCTTGTGTGGATTAGATGGGAACAATTGTACCTTATTGACTATTGGTTACAAGATGAACTAAAACATAAAGGATGAAATAAGAAGAGTCTTTCTTTTGCAATTACTTTAATGGTGGCTTAATTATAACTGGAGTTTATATAAGTTGATTGAGGTCTGATTTTATTTTTTTGACCTGATTTATACTCAGTTTTTTATTTGCGCATAGAAGGGTTAGACTGGAATTTGAGCAAGATGAACCAAAGAGAAAAAAACAAGCTAAAGTAAATATAAAGAATACTTACTCCTGTCTTCTCCATCTGTATGTTTAATTGCTTCATATTAAGATCACTTAATGTTTTTTAATTTCCTGTTTTTTGTAGGATGGGATGAATATGTGCATGTTTATGCAAAACACCTTAACCAGACTTATGAGGTAATATATTTTATTTACCCTTCTTTATGAAGTAATTATAAGTATTGGAATGTATTTTAGCTAACTCTTTAATGAGATGTTTAAAGTTTAATACGTAGTTTTAAGTATGTAATTTTGAATCCCAGACCTTGCATTGACACATGTTAATCAGGTAGGTATTTATGGATTAAAATTAGACTTTGAAATTTTGCAACTATTAGACTTTCCAAAGATCAGAACAGGAAAAACCGACCTAGGGTTACATGTGTAGAGCTAGGAGATACCTAGAGTTAAGGAAATCTAGGCCTTCAAATTTTCAGAAACTGGCTTCTATAACTCTGTGAAAGTTGGTAGCTCTTAAATAACAAGCAGAGACAGCTTATGCAGCCTACACAGGTAACGTTTGTTTGATATATCTGTTTAATCTTCCCACTTCATAAGAGGAATGTATTCAGTTCTACCATCTGGCACTTCTGAAAACCACTTTTTCCTTTCCTTCAAATTTAGATTCCCCTAATCTATTAAATCCATTAGTGCTAAAGTCTGTGTATTTTCTGCTCAGTGCTCTTTGAAGATAAATACTCTTTGTTTTCAAATATTCTTTCTTTTCAAATAATCTATATGAGAAAGTGTTATGAATTAACATTTTTTTCTGTAAAATTGCCCAGGACACTTATAGTAGTAGTACTGTAAGGAATCCTCAGAATTGGAATCCATTTGAGTCTCCATATAATCAAAATGGATGGGGCAAAGCAGAGGAGGAAGATGTGTGAAGATTAACCCCCCACACCTCAGGTGTGTTGACTTAGCAGACATTGAAGCAGTGCTTCAGGGGGAGCAGTGAGCTGCTGTCTGGGGACATCTGTTGTAGATGGGGTTAGTCTCCCTCAGAAAGAGGGAGATGCTGACTGTGATCCTGAAAGAGGTGCCTTGAATGGATCAAAGTGTGGATGTAGGGGTCTTGGACCCATGTCTTCTGGTTTCTCATAAACCACAGGAAAAATGAGGCTGCCCTCTTCTGGTGGGTTCACGTGTCATGTATTGTATGAAGTGTGCTGCAGCTTGTAAGTGAACTTGGGCCAAAAGAAAGTGTTGGTGCTTCTGTTAAAGTAGAACTAAAACCAAACATGTGGTCCTGATCGGGAAGCTGACTTTTGAATGTGGTTTGAAAACTGCTCAATAAGTTAAATGTTTCTTCGTAGTAAAAGATGAAACAGCTGTATCAGCATGCAAATTCTGTGACTAACCAATTGTCTTCATTTCTTAGGGAAGTTGGCTTATCCAATGTCACTGTTCATTAGTATTCATTTCACAATGGCAGTAGGGAAACATACTCTTCCTTCCCTCTGTTCTTTGAATTACCTTGAGCATGATTAAATACAACACCAACAAAGGTAACAGATTGCTGCTTTCCTTAAATGGTTTTGTTCTCAAAAAAAAAAAGAAAAGAAAAAAAGTTTTGTTGATAGCTGAGATAGTAGCACTCTAAAGAAACTGCTGAGGCTGTCATGGTAAATCTCATTATTTTTAGATAACCCAGACCTTCAGTCCTTTGTATCCCTTTCTGCTGCTTTCTGTAGTATACTGGCATAAAGTAGAATCTTGTGTTGCTGTCCTGTCACTCCTCCTTGCAGATAGTCTTTTTAGGTATAATCTATAGCAGGTATGCTTCATAACGTGTTTTTTCAGTATGCGATCCTTGTTTTGATTCCATTTGATATCTCTGTCTTGCTGTTTAATTTTGGGATTCCATATCAATTATGCAATAGTAATTTTGAAATAAGTGGAATTGGTATTGTGCTGCTTACCCACAAAGATGTTGTTATTTGAATGAATTGGAACAATATATTTTTCTAAACTTTTACTATAGAGATGGTTTGGTTGACTTGCTTTCTAATTTTTAAAAGACTAAAAGCTTGATTTTTTCTTGCAAAACTCTCATGTGTAGGTTGCCTTTGATCAGTGTTGCACTAGTCCAAGGAAAAGCTTTTGGAGGAGGAGCAGAACTTACCACGGCATGTGATTTCAGGTAAGACTAACAATTTGAGTAGCTGTTACATTGGATCAGTGATTTAATGACTGTCCATGTGAAATGTGGAAAACTTGAGGTACTGCTTTTACCAAGAGTCATGTCCCTGGGTTCCAAGGCATTGGAACTAGACTTTGTCAGCAGACTTCACAGGAAAGTGCATGTCCTGATAGTACAGAGGAAAGATTATTTACTGCCAGGTTATACAGTTTGAATCACTATGTAAAACAAGAGCAGTAAGCAATTTTAGTAACCAGCTGTGTTATACACCAAGTAGGTCCAACTCACCCTAGAGTGACAGATAGGACGGCTGCAAGATTATGTATCTCCCCGTGTCTCCTTATGTGAATGTCGTAAGTCAAAAATAAATAAATAAATCTCTTAATTAATCTGATATTTTGTGTTCTGGGTTTTTTATTTGTAATGTAACTATGTGCTCTACAGTTCTTGAAACAAGAGTTTGAGATACAGGGGAAAGCAAAAACATCCCTGTTTTTTTTCCATGCAGGTGCAGGAATTTGCCAGCATGAAACAACTAGTGAAAAACAAAGGGCTTTAGTTAAAGAGGCAGAATGGGAATGGGAAGAAACTAAAATAATAAAATGTTGCTTTATATAAACCATTGCTAATGTGCAAATAGCCTGGAGATGTAACAGGATAAGCACTGTGGGCAGCCTCTCTGAAAACGAGGAGCTTTTAGTGAAGTTTTTATATAAGAGGAGGAAATGTGCTCTTTAAGAGGGCCTTAGTGCCTGAAGTGGGAAAGGAATTATCCAGAACAAGCTGAAAGTAGGTACATTCAAAAGCAATACTAAGCAAAGTAAACTAGAATATTACAGTGCTGTGCCAGATATCAGGAACAGTCTTTGAATAGAGGAGATGGTATCTGCACTGTCTGAGCCACTCGGAAGCAATCTTCCTTTGCTTTGAAAGTAGATGTGGCTGGATCTTTCTTCTTATCTACTCAGCACATGGTGAGCCGAAACCCCAGCTCTGACTGTGAGTACAGGCTGTATTACAAATGCCTGGGAAACACGCAGAGAGGCTCTGTGTTTGACAGCTGCAGCACTGACAGGAGAATGCACCTGGGAGACTCAGTAGACCTTTCTGTATTTGTGAGCCCGTTGACAGAATGTGTATCTTGTTATCCCTAAATAGGAGTTTAGGGAATGTGAACATAATGAAATGCAAATCTTTCGACTTTCTAAAATATGTAGTCTCTACTTATACTCCAGCTATGCTGTTTTGACATACTGTGTAATTATAGGCATTGTCAAGTAGCTCTTATTTGCATGAATTGAGCAGCTGCAATTCCTCTCATGTACTGCCATAATTTTCATAATAACTACAGCTGTTGATCCATCTTCCATTACTTTCTAACACACCCATCTAGTGCAACTAAATAACAGCAATTCAGGAACAGTAAGTGGGACTTAATTAATAACAGCAACAAGATAGAGAAACATACTCTGTGCTGTTATTGCTCCTGAATTTGAGAATTTAATACTGGGGGAAAAAATTCCTGGGTTTTTTTTTTGAGAACCATAAGTAGATATTAGTGGAACAGGTATTTTATCCTGAGTCACTAAATGCTAGAAGAGGAACTTGAGACAGAAATCAGAGAGGTTCATTTTCTTCCTTGAATGAGCTGTTTGGACATTTTATTTTTTAAGAACAAAATGAGTTTGTTGTGGCTGCTTTTAATTCTAAATTTTTAAATACAGTTCTATTTTCCACAGTTACTGCGTAAGCTACCAAACTGCTTGGTTTTGGCCTGAAATATTTTCGGATTTTTATCTCTGCCCCTTTGTACTACATTAACTATACTGATACTGTTGAAGCAACTTGAACCAAAATGACCTCTGTATCTCCTCTGAAAAGTGCTCTGGCAGCACGATGCACATCTCTACTAACGTAGAGGTGTGGACAAACCCAATTTTAAAATAGCTGAGGTAGTTTAAGATATTACTGATACATTCTTCCTGTAGCAGTTCTTGTGGCTAATTGTCTCACTGTGATTTAAGCCAGCTCATTTTAAATTGGATTATGGAGGGCTTGTGTGAACTTTGGCACGTTTATTGCTGATATAAGGACAATGATGAAAAGTGAAAGCAGCTTAGATCAGTCCACTTTGGATCTGGAGGAAGAGGTCTTTTCAAAACATCTTCAGTCTTAGCTGCTTTATGGATTGTTGCATCATGACTCTTCAGAAGAGCAGCATCCTCATAAAGATCATAAACATGTTATTAGGGGGAAAAAGAAATCAGATAAGCGCAGACGAGCAAGGTAATTAAAGTCCTTTCAGAAATTTTTTTGAAAGATAAGGCTTCTGACACTATAGTTATTTATCTCAATTATTACTGTAAAACTGAGCAATGCAGAACTTGTTCGGACAACTGAGCTTTTTAGTACTGCTTCAAGAAATATTGACTTTTTTCAGTGTGTCACAGTTGAGCCTGTGAAGGTGGTTTGTGAGTTCTGCTGCCTAATGTTAATGTATCTTGTGGTTCTGCATGACACTGCAGCCATTTCAGGTGCACAAATTAATCTGATACTGGATTCAGTGATGCGATTTTACGAATAATTGAAGCACCTGCATGGTTTCCCTATATGCAGAAACTTGAAGTGTATCCTTACATATACTTACATAGTGTGTGAAGGTAAGG